>NW_013665734.1:494450-520586 GCF_000517525.1 Limulus polyphemus | reverse complement strand
TGTGTGTGTGTGTGGGGGGGGGGTACATTAAGTAGAAATGTGAAATTGAAAGTTGTGAAATGGTGATTAGATAATATTTAGACCCACTTCCATGTACCTTCATCACACATAATTGTAGCTCACAGTGCAGGTTGTCCATTTCAACTACAGTTGTTTGTACTTTTCACTTGCAAACTGTTTTAAATGAACATTTGAGAAATATTTTGAAGTTTAATACTGAATGTATTGTTATGTTTGAATTATGCATAGTAAACCTTAATCTACAAAATATGCTCAAGTAGGATTAACATTTTTTTTTTGCCCTTAAATTTCACTTAAACTCAAAGATACTGAAAAAATTTTCTTGTTAATTTACTGAGCTGTTAGATGACAATATATAATAGCATAATCATAAACAACATATACACTGTACTGTACATTGTCTGTTTGAAAAGGAATTAGTAAGTTTTAGCATTTTTAAACAGTATATTTTGTGCCTTAGTCCTGGGCCACCACTCCTTGAATGCTGCAAAATGCCCTTAAATATTTTGCAAGTGTCAAAGAATTAAAAAAATTCATTGTAAACGTACTTTTTTCTATAACTTGGAACAAAACAGCTTTTTAGAACTTATCAAATGTGTTTCACATATGAAGATCAAATTATTTAACCCGAAACTTTGAAACTACATTTCTTAGATAATGGAAAGGATGCCCAGCTGGTTTTGCATGATAATTTCTTCACAATACTTAACAAGTTCTCTTATAATTGCTATTTCCAAGGCTAACATTTCATGACATCAAGCTTGTCTGCCAAAGTTTTGATATAATAGATTTACAGTACCAAAAACAATAAATTGTGTAATGCATACTTTCTATGATGCAAATAAGTGTATACTTTAATTTTTATTTGTACTACATGTAGCTTCACTCTAATATTTAGAGCTGTTTTTTAAAACTTTCCAATAGTTGTAAAGTGTGTTAACAATTAAGAATACTTGATGAGCCATATGTGACATTTCAAACATACTATTTTGTTTGTTTTCATATTTTTAAATTTTATAAGCGTAGTTATTTTTTATTTATTATTGTGTACTTCTACCTCAAAAACTGTATAATCTCATTAAATAATGGAAATTTTAAAACATATAGATTATTTTCATAACATGAGCTTCTTTGCCCTCCCCCTCCTTTTATCATAGAATTTGCAACCTTTTAAATATAGGATGTTAACTCTTCATGGTATTTATGAATGAAGTCATTAGTTTTTCTTCTTTTACTCACTGTTAGTGTTCTGTGACTTTTTTTTAATTAACATATTTAATAATTTTTTATTATCATTTTCCATTGTGCTATAACTCGGTACTCTTCTAATGCAGGTGAGTTACGTTAAAAAAAAACTATAGGTCCAGCTGAATTGGGAGCTTCGGGAAATCTGAAGTTCTCTTAGAAGACCTGTGTCATTTGCAGGATCAGTATATAGTTTTGAAAAATTAAAAATAGGTGTACTGATAGCAATAATATTTAGTACTTCTCTGTGGCAAAAGTGAGGAAAAGACAAAATATTTAAGCAATCTCTTCTCATTTTTTTTAACTTCTGTTGTTTTTTTAATAATGAGAGTTAAATATATCAAGTAATTGAGGATAAGTGAATGTTCATTGAAGACCTGAGCATCTGTAATTAGCTATAATTGGCCTAATAGTATGAATAGTATTAGCCTTGTTTTTATTTTAAGATAATGTCGGGGCAGACTATGAAATTATTTTTGGCTCATTTCAGTGTAATTTTTTTTAGTACATCATTTTCCCATTAGCTTATTCATATTCTCGTTATTTTGCAGGCAGAAACACTAAATCCATTCGATACATCTACTGCAGAGGTAAGGGTTTCAACATGTCTTTAGATCTACTGAAAATTTTGAGGTGATCAAACAATAGTTAGTACTGAATATAATTTAACATCATTTGTAATTAAATAGCCTTAAGTCAAGTCTTCTTTTTTTCCTTATTCATGTATTTTTTTAGTAACTGATGCCGTGTGGGAAATAAGTGTATTATGCAACCAATCAGTAACTTGTGCTAATTTATAACAATTTATCAAATACTTGCTGAGTAAAGATAGGGTGATTGGATGTCCCAGTTTTGCTGGAACTGTCCTGGTATTTGGTAGTTTATTCCAGTGTCCTGAGAAAAGTTGGGAATCACAAAATGTCCCAGTTTTATGATAAAGACATCAAACTGTCAGGCATGTCAAAACACAAATGTAATAGGCCTACTTAACTTGCTTGTTGTTGCAACATGTACTTTTCTGCTGCCAAACTCTCTTAAAAGG
Source organism: Limulus polyphemus (assembly GCF_000517525.1). Taxonomy (NCBI): domain Eukaryota; kingdom Metazoa; phylum Arthropoda; class Merostomata; order Xiphosura; family Limulidae; genus Limulus; species Limulus polyphemus. The sequence continues at coordinate 518,278 of NW_013665734.1, read as the reverse complement.
TCCATCTGTGGTTGGTGAAAAACCCAGATTAGTGCAGTTTTTTTACTTAGTAGTATTGTAGTAGACCTATCGCAGGTAGTGAATTTGTGTCTATCACCAAAAAAAGTAGTTGAAATTATTCTAAAAACAATGCCAATGTTAATATATTTGGAAATAGTGTGGAACAGTTTGATAAATTTAAAGTAAGTTAAATAATAGTTAAATTATTTAACATTTGTAATAACCATTTTGAAATTAGCAGCAAAGGCTGTCCCAGTTTTTCAGTTTGGAAATCTGCTAACCCTAAGTAAAGATATTATTTTACTTTTTTATTATTAGCATACAAGTGTATTTATATGCACACAGGTGTATCATAATGAAAGGTTTATGTGAAAATTTCAGACCCACTTTCAATTTTAATGCATTGATAATTTGTAGTTTTATCTTTGCAAGTGTGTAACATACTGTATGCATCAGTGAACTGTAAATTTTGCCAATTTGGCTAAATTTTCAAACAACTCTTAACTATCATAATAGCTCTCCATGAGTACAAACTTCATCTGAAAAGGTTAAGAAATGATGTACTTTGACAAACTTCTGTCATGTATTTTCAATAATGGTGGATGTTGTAAAAACAGTTTCCTAGAAACAATTGCATACATGTTAAACTTTACTTTTTTGATTTAAAATATAATTTCAATGGGGTTTTTCTATGAAATCTTTGTCAATATACTTTCATCATCCTGTTGTTTACTTGCTTTGATTAATGATTTTATGTACAATTTACCCAGTTTGGTTTGATTTTCTAGATACTTTACAAACAATTAGTAATACTCATAGATTACATTTTGGAATGAAAATCAAATATGGCTAGTTTGTTCTTATTGTTCTTTAAGTACTTTTTATCACATTTTATATAGTGATAACTTAGTTTTGCAGAGATACAGTTATGATAGTATACATAAATTGTTTTTACATACATTGTACTTTAGGTCATAAAGACATTTACGTTATTGTTCCTTTTATATTAGTGTGCAACATTAAGTAGAGGCTTATTTTTTTTCTTTAATCACCAAAAGTGTTATTGTGTTACAGAATGTATTCTATCAAAATCTGGTAAACAGTGACCTCCCATCAGGATACTTGATGGGAAAAGAAAGTATTGATGTAGAATCCCCCAAGTCTCGGTCTGCATTAACATTGGTAAGTACAGTCGTTTTTTTACTGTAAGTTTGTGTTTTCTAGGTGATTTTACATAATATTGAAATAACTTAAATTATTGTAACAAAAAGTATTTGTCTAAATGTTCTTTACAATGTAGGTCATAAATGCTTTTATTAAAATTGATTTGGTTTGGTATAAATAAAAGATACTTAACAAGTGCGTTCTTCAGGTTCTATGTGCTTTTTTCCTTTTTGCTCAAGTGTGGATAATCAATGTATTGTATTAATTCTCCCCATGTGTGAATATATCTGTAAATATTTTGTAATGGATATTTTTCTGTCATCAACAACAACAAAAATAAGATCTGGCATTACTTTAACTAGGAGGTTTAAAATGCACAAGTTTTATTCTCACATTAATTATAACAGGTAAATTTAATTTTAAGCAAATGGGGAAGCAAAAATATTTACGACAAAAACTTGTATAACATAATGGTAAATAAAGTAGTGTTATCAGTGTAACTGTGTGAAGAATATTAAGTGGCTAAAAGGGGTTGGTAAGACATTTTTTGATTTTCATGGTTACTTGAACATAATTATTTTTCTCTAGGAAAATTCTGACCTACGGAGACAGGTGATTCTACTTCAAGAGCAACTTGAAGAAAAGGATTGTGTAATTCGTTTGCTTCAGCAACAAATGGTATATGTTACATTGGTGAATTTTAAAGAAAATTAAAATGAATGTTTCTTTACATTTTAGTCACTGTAAAACATGAAAACTCCCTCAATCCAATAATTAAGAAATGATATTCAAGACAGAATCCAAATTTTTGAATTCAGTTTTATGCCCATTTAGCCATGTCAGATTTATACCAAATTGTAAAAGAAACTAAATTCTATGCATAAAAGTGCTTAGGTAGGGTTTCTTGTTCCACTGTTGTTGTGACACTTAAAAGTTAAAAATACAACTGCATTAATTTTGTACCTAGTTAAATTGTGCTACTTATGTCTAAACAGAGATTTTTGTAATGTAATAATTCTCTCCCTTTCATGTACCTCATTTTATTTTTCCCAGACTGAGTGCACTGCAGCAACGGACAAATCTGAAACTTTTCTTGAAGGTAACAAATGCAATTCAGCAACACAGACAGAGAGAGTAAGTTTTATGTTTTTATATTAAACATTTTTCAGTTTTTTCAAAGTAATTTGACATTAGATAACTTGTTCTGGTGTAGACTTTTTTCTAGCACCTCGTGTATGAGCGAAGGCTGCTGTTTTTTTGTCATGCTTTATTTATGCTTTTATTTATCCTATGATACAATAAACACTGGAATATGTTTATAAAAAAAGATCTGGTGTGTAATAAACAATAGTATAAACTGTAAAATTATCATGGGGATTCATATTGGCCTCATTGTGCAGCTTTTCAAACATCTTTTTTTTAACTACTTGTGTTTGTCAGATCCATGACTGTTTGTTTACAGGGTCCATAATAACATATTATGAGTTATACCAAAAAGTTAAGCAAAAATATCATCATTATTGCAATTAATCCCACTAATTACTGTTGGATTCTCTTAGTCTCATATATTTTATATAAATGAAATGAGTGATTTTTACCTGTTTTTTGTCAGTTCTTTTTGCTGAGTGTTTAAATGGACAAAAAGTAATATTACTTAGTATGATGGTAGAAAAAAAGTATAAAAACAAGTAGGTAATTTGAGAGTTAAAAATATTAATTTTATGATAGAGATAACAGAAGAAAATTCATAGAAAGGAGATTTTATCAGCTACCTTACTGATTCATCAGTTTTTTGTTTTTTTTAGTATTGTTTATAGGCTTCTCAAGCTTTAGAAATAAAAGATGCATAGACTAGAATATTATTCAACTACTTGTATTGAAGCTAATGCTTCACCCTTTTGACCCATATTTACAACATCCCAAGTTCTGGATCATCATCATAAAAAAATTTATAGTAGGAGTGAATAAGGTACATGTTAGAACAAGAAAGAGAAATAACAATATAAATCATTTCCAAATCGAACTCCCAGTTTTCTTATCTTTAATCTTCTGTAAATTTACATCAAAAACTATTCATCACATTATACAATTTAATAAAAGTATAATTAACACTGTACAGTATTTAAAGAAGGAGAATGCATGTAAGCATCAGTGATACTCAAAGAGAAGAAAAAGAATGAAGTTACAATTTGAGAAAAGCAGAATTTCACTTGTAGTAGTCTAAATCTTAAATTTATATTTACTTGTCACAGTAACATGGGGATGATCTCTCTTCACCATAAAATTGTGTGTGTGCTGAACTATCTTTGAAACTGACTTCCATTTGGTCTGAAACATATGTAACAGCAACAATCATACTGTACCAATGTATAAAATGTACTAATATTGGAGTGTTAAGTATTTTAATAAATAAACAGTCTATAGAGTTCTTACACAAATTTCAGTAGTAAACAAATGTGGGCAACTTCTTTGTTTATGATACATATAAATGTAATTTCAGTCACACTAGTGTCAGCGTAGTTAGTAAAGTTTCTGCTGGTACAGAGTATAAGTTACAATTGTTTGTCCAAAACATGTAACTCATTTCAGTGACTAAACTTTACTTTTTCTATTTATTCTTAATTCCAAAACAAACAAAAAAGAATTACATTTACCTTGAAATAAAATGCTAAAAGTTAGTCAGGATTTTATTTTTTTAGAGCAAAATATTTTGCAACCAAACTCCCATGCATCACTTTGATGTTGAAGAAATTACAAATTTTGTTTTCTTATTTTATGCTTTTCAGGTAAAGTCATGGATAAGCAGTCAGAATCCAGAACGATCTTATGATGATTCTTCTGCTACCTTAGTAAGGTAAGGTATCTGTTAAACTGTCAATTTAGTAAATTTTATGGCCAATGTGAGAACGATTTTTGTTACTCCACCCCCTTTTCCAGCCGTACTCTCTAAGGAAAGGAAGAAATATGCTCTTTAAATGTTAACTTCAAAACACATTTAATATTCTGAACTACTGTACTATGTACAGATTATGGAGTGGAGTAAACGTACAGTACAAAATAGGCTGTTCATGTAGGCTATATCAGGAAGATTTTTTCTGGCTTTAGGAGCAGCAAAAATGTTTATTAATTTTAATGTTCTACTTCATTGTAATTTCATTTTCTGTTGATGCCATCGCCAGTCATACCAGTTTTTTCTAAGACATGGTAGAACATTGGCAAGATTTAATTTATTTTAGCTTTGAAAAGCTTCTCTCTCTCTCTCTCCTGCAGCAATAGTAACTAGGTTTATATGCAATATTCCAAGGGCAATGTAGGTATTTGGAAATACCTCTGTAGTGAATATTACCATAATACTCTGAGAGAACTCCTGCATAGCAAATTGAAAAGTTGAGCAAAAACAATCAGTGGCTCAGTGATAAGTCTTCAAGCTTATAATGCTCATTGATATTTTATCATTAAGTAACATCTATGTAGTGTAATTTGCAAAGAAAAATAATAAAAAGTTATAATTTTCATTTCTGCATATCTCCGAGGAGGTTTGTCTGTATACAACACATTCTCTAATGAAGCTCAACTTTTAAGCTAGCTATAGGCAAAAGTTGGTAGAAGAGGTTATAATCTATCTGCATAAAATAGACTAAATAAAGTGGTTTGAAGAGTAATTTCCAATGTGAGAAGGATAAAATCGGGGAATATCAGTGACACTCTTCCAGTCCAGAATTGTGAAGTATAAAAGTATTTTCTTTATAATATGGATATATATATATATTGAATTTTAGGTACTTGTTAATAATCTGTAAATGTGATACATGCATAACCTTTTTAGGAAAGATTTACCATTTTCCAAAAATAAATAGTAGTGAATATATCTCCTATCAGAAACATCATTTTATCCAATATTATTCATAGATAGTTTCTAGATGCAGATGTTATATATTTATAATAACTTGATGTTGTCATATTTGAATTTTTTTTGCTACCAGTTTCCGGATTATGAAGGTAAGAATTTTTCATTATCGTTCTTTATTTGTATGAAATAGAATCTATATAACTTATAAGTGTTCTGATGTTAAAAGGTCTAAGGAATGGCATGACAGTAATGTAGTATAACTCCCTAATAATACCTCTTGACTAAAATTACATTAAAATGTGTAAAATGAGAAGAGATCTTGCTATAAACAAAAAAATATAAAAATAAGAGGCAAGAAAACTATAGGAACTGTACGTATATGAACAGGCACTTGGTGCTAGTGAAGCTTTGTTACCTCAGAGAATTTTTTTCTTAATTTCTCATGGTCAACTTGGACTAAGACATTTCTCAGAGTTTAAAATTATTTTTACAAATGTTCATAAATATGAAAATAAATAAATCTATTAATGTCAGTTATTTTTTTTTAGGTAGTCCAACAGAACCCATAGTTAAGGAATTTGTGCCATTTTATGCCCTCTGAGTTTTTAATTACAAGTAACAAGTTGGATCATGGCAATAGCTTCTACTTCACACAAATAAACCAAAAAAAAATACTCAATACATGATAAATGTATTGTTATAGTAAAAAATATAATTTATTAATTTAAAAAAATCTTTAGTTTGTTTACTTAAAAACTTTTAATTAATTAGTGAATTAGACAGCCTCCTAGCCCTAAATTGAGCCTTACAGTATCCCAGAATTTTATAGATTTTTAAATATAGCGTTTAAATATGCAGGGAAATCTCATTTCTCCAGTTACGTTTTTATGGAAGTGCGATATATTCTGATACTTCTTTAATGTTGCAATTAATTTAAAGTCAATCTGAAATTAAACCTTGAATGAAACACAGTAGAGCTAATGTAAAACACTGTTGTATTTTCTGTTGTAATTATTTAGCATGTATAACAAATGATGTGTTCCTTCATCTGTATGATTTTCTTTCTTTCTTTTAGTCTTAAAAGGAAGATTTCTTCTCAAGTCCCAAGAAAAACTGTGGTAATCATTTAATGTGTGATAATTTCTCACTAAGTGCACTTTTATATCTAGCTATCATATCATGTATAAGAAAATAGTATTTAATTTTTTTTATTAAAAATCTTGAAATAATCACCTCATTTCCAGTTCCAACATATGTTTGTAGTATATTCAGAATATTTTAACTTTCTTGCAGCAAAAAACCAGCACGGTAAATAGCCATATACTTATAAAACTGCTAATTTTTTTCCCTCAAAAAATCATTATTGCAGTAACTTTTTTGCTTTGACTGGACTATTTTATGTGCACTTTTTCTTCGTTTGTTTTGATTTATAAATCCTGATCCTTTTAATTTTGAAACAGTTCTCTGTATGTTGAATAAAAATTCAAATATTTTCTAATTAGCTTTTCCATTGACAGGATGTTCAAAAGAAAAAAGATGAGAAATGGAAGACTGCAGGAGTCAGAAGACTTCAATCAGTAAAGAATGTGTTAATGAGTTCTCAGTGTTAGTTTCAGTTTTATTCTCTCCTATCGTTGTTGTATTTTACATAATATATTTTAACATTATATGTAGTATGAAATCTTGGTTGTGCAGTTGGGATATGAAAAGCATAAGGACCGGAATAAGAAATCATCTGAAGGGTCCCCACTATAATCTGATTAAAAATGGTTTTAGGGCTGTGTAGGTATATATATGAGTGTTACTGTTTTGTAAATTAAAAGATGACTTCAGGGCTGTTTAAATATACAGTTGTTACTATTTTATCTGGTCTCCTATTCTTCAGTCAGTCTTGAAATATGCAGTAAAGTTTTGAATGATGACAGAACCTTTAATTCCAGCTTATTTCTCATCTGCTTGTTTGAGAACAACAAAGTTACTAAATTATGAGTTTGTCTTTTTTTTTTTTAATTATGATAATGAAAGTTATAAGTAGAGGCTAAATTTATTGGTAATTAGTGTGTTCATGTATAGGTACTCAGGGCTATGATTTCATTAACTATTAGATGTATCTGAACTTCATTCCTACTTCTAAATGTCACACAAAATATTTTTTTGTGTTGTAGGGGAACAATAAGAAGCTTTGTGAGGTCTGAGTTTTTAGGTAGAAGAAATTTCTTTGAGAAATGAATGATTAATTAAGAGAGGAATCAGAAAATATAATTGCAGAATAGGTACAACACCTGTAGCACTATAAATTTCTAAAAATGTAAGGAACAGCAAACAATGTTTATAAAGATTTGAATGTCAAATTAGCGATATTTCTCCATAATACATGTGTATATAATGTATATCACAGTCAGTAAAAAAAAAAAATACAAATTCCATTTCTCGTCTGATGTATCATAAATTTTTAAAGTACACTTAACGTTATCATTAATATTCATATTTGGATAAATTATCAATGGCATGCTCTTCTGTTATTTTATAATTGGTATAGAAAAATTAGTAAATCAAATAACATTACAATAGCTTAAGTGTCACCATATATAAATATATAGAAACTGTTCTTTCAACTGTCATGGGTTATTTCTTTTTCCAAAAGATTTATATATTTTTGAAATATTGTTACTTAAAATGGATTCATTGCCATTTGATATGTAGTAATAACTTTGGAACCAGGACCTTATTACTTGAATGGCTTGTTTTTGAGAATGGTTTAATAAAGGAATCAAGGATTGATATGTATATATTGTACACATAAACAACACGTGCTATGTGTATAACATTCATTTGAAGCTAATGCTCAGTATCAGAGTTGTCACCATCCAGTGTAGAACAAATCGTAGGGTAAACTCAAGAAATATGTAAGATATCTCTTTTTTTTTTCACTTTTCTGGATGTTACATACTCTGAAAGTCTAAAGCTTAACCAGATAGGCAGTATTTATTTATTACTGTTATATTATTGTGGATGCATTTGTCACACTGTGATACTGTGTAAATTTATGTATCATTTTAATGCAACACGTTACCTCCCCCCCCTCCATTACGTTATTTTTACTTGCAAAAAATTTTATCTTTTTTTTAAACACTAAATAGCAGGAGATAACACAGTTTACATTATCTTTATTTGTTTTGGCTTGGTAGAAAAAAGAATGCACTGAGTATTTGAGAAGTGTTGATACACTGGGTTTCTTTATCCTTGGGCTTAAATTAACTTAAAAATGCAATCCTGTTGACCTTTATTGCAGAAAATGATTTTCTATTTGTTTGTACATCTATGTATGGTAGAATAAGATCCAATATAACAAAGTTATGATTTATACAGAATATTTTCACTTTTATTTATCAAACAATATGTATAAAATGGTCCCCTGAAAAAATCTTAGGTGAGACTGTCTTCTTGACATCTCACTGAACTTCTTAAGAAAAATATTTTTTGCATTTATACATACCTGTTTATTTAGTGTGCCCTGTTAAATTCTTTCACAAAATATTATTTTTTCATTCTGAATATTTCTGGAAATATTCTTCTAGCCTTTCTCCATATAATATATTAACAAGTCTCATTGCCTTGAGCCTCCTTTTAGCACCCACTGCATGAGTGTATGAGAAAATTGTAATTTTTATGCATGTTAACAGTTTACAGGTATGTTTTTCTATTTTGTACTGGGAGTGTGTGCGGGATCGTAACTCACCTGTAACCTGTCTGTTTTTAAACATACATCTAAGTATAAAAGAAATTTGTTTATAAAAAAAACTTGCATGGATCTTTACTCATTTTTTACTCGGCAATATGCACAAGTAAAGTCAGAAATATGGATATGGTGTATTCAAGTTTTGTTTTGATTTTTTAATGATTATGGTGTTTTATGAAGTATATATTAATTAAGTATTCAGATTTGCCACAACTTTCATCACCTTCAACTACCCGTCTCTGAAGTGCATCAATAAGCATAGCTTTACCAAAATTAGGTTACATATATATATAAAACACACGCACACAAAACAAATGGTGGAGTTGAAGTAGAACTACAATATTTGCTAAGTATATGTATGTATGTATATATTTGGCAGACATTGTAGTTTTACTTTAACTACCATTCATGTGTGTGTACATCTAACCTATATAAAGACACAATAATAAATGTACAAGGTTTCAACATGTTTTTTTATCATTATCAGGTACAAGTAGTTTACCTAGACACAAGATTATATACGTATATATAAGCAAAATTACCCATCCCGAGTGGCAGGAAAAGTTTAAGATAATCTATCAATTGAAATTATTTCATGGACTTTAAAAGTTTAATTGTGTTTCACTCAGAGCCAAAGCTTTGAGCTACTTATACCACCCACTGTGAAAAGTAATTGTTGAGCATTTCAGTCATGTTAAGAGATGCTCAACAATAACATACAGTAAATCTACATTTTTATTCTTTAAGTTACGTCACACTTTGAAATGTGAATAATAGTGTGATTAATTCCTAACAATTTAGTGTAGAATATCTTCCTTGAGAAATAAAATTTGGCATCAACATTATTCACTCCTGTTCTCCTGTCATTTCAAAAGTGAATGTTGAGCTTTGCCTGTGTGTGCAGCTTTTCAAATGGGAGATGGACGAATGCTCGGACAGATGCCACAGTTTATATATATATATATATATATATATATATATAGAGAGAGAGAGAGTGAGATAGAAAGATGAAACAAAGGGGTCACATGACTAGAGATTGCCCAAGAGGTTAATGAGGGTAACTGCTGGTTTATGTAGAATTGTGTTGTTCACTTCACATGTCTTCTTTGATTTTATGTTGGTTCTTTCTTTAAATATAGTGTTTTTAATAGATACACTATGTTTTTTTTTAGCTGCAGTGGTTGTAAACGTGGGAGGATCTTTTTATTATGTTCAGTGAATGTAGTTTCCATTTCTGGTTTCTCTAATGCAGAATTCTGGGCAGTTATTACACACTGATTTATAAATGACATTGGTATTATTTGATTCTACATAATTTTGACTTAGTATGGATTTTAGTTTAGGATCAGTGTTTTGAATTGGAAATCAACAGGATACTATCTTAACTGAAACAGAAATTTACTCTAAACCAGCACCCTTGGATGTAAAGGTACATTTACTAAGCTGTTAAGTAATTTCTGGTTTTTATGTGACAAAACTGTGTTCATTTGTTACTGTATTAAACTTGTAAACAGTTTTCATTGTTACACAGATACACTTTGAAGCTATCTCTAAGTTTTATTATACTGCATTGTAGCTATAATTTTGCTTACCAGGAACTGGTAAACTTTGTTTTGCTTGTGTTTTCACAAATACTTAATTTCTAACATATATTTGGCATGAATAATAGTAATTTTAATTAAACAGTTTCCAGTTTCTTGTGAAATGGATACATATAAGCAACTTGAAGAATAGCATTTAAGTAATAAGCAGGTTAGTATTTTCATCTAAAACTTTTAAGTTTTTCTTGAGAGTTTGATAAACAGTATTATAGAAGAATGCATACTGATAGTATAGATTTATAGTATTTTATCTACTCTTTATTCTCTGTCGTTGTCTAATAATGTTCCTAATACTAGTTTCTAGACTAGTTAAAAACATTACATTAATACTGGTGGATAGTACATAAACATTTAGTAATATAAAAGCTCAGCCACTGCTTAGGTGTTTCTGGTAAGACTTGTTTTTTGATTGCGACATTATATAAATATCTTAGATTGTATTGAAACTGATTAAAAATAAATACCTAATGCAAACATTTTTTTTCTAATTGGAGTTGAATAGTATCAGCTAGGTTTGTAAATTATAAATTGATTAAGCTACAAAAATTCAAGAATTTATAAAATAAAACGTTGTTTGAAAAATAACTTGTATATAATTTATACATACTGTTATAGTCTTTTTCTTCATTGATGCAATTATGAGAAAGAAACAACAATTTTATTTTAAGCTTAGCCATTCTATTCATTATATTATAAAGAATATTTCCTTGAATGTGCATAGTGGTATAGTATTGAAAAAGTCTCAAGCAAGTATTCACTTAATAATTTCTCAATCAAGTATCTATTATAATAAGATAATAACATCAGGGATTTTAAGCTTATTTATAGGTGCTTTTGGCCTACAAAAAAAAGTAGATGTGTCCAGGAGTGACAAATAAGTATAGTTTATTAGTCTTAATTTTTATTCTTTGACACAATTAAAAACACTCAGTGTATTATTATGGTAAAGAGATCAAGCAGATTTTTATGATTACATAATATACATGTATCGTACAGCAATGTAATGTATTTTTTAAAAACTAAACCTTTTTATATCAGTAATCGTGGGCTCTAACATAAATATTGCCAGTTAAGTGCTGTATTCATCTTTATTCTTTTTCTAGTAATAATAATAATAATATCCATAATATTATTAATGTTTAATGAATGCGAGATACAGTTGTAAAGAATATATAAAAAACATCTGTTAGTACAGTATACATAATACAGTGTATTAAACTTGTAAATATAAATTAATACTTTACGATTAAAATTCATCAGAAGAGTAAACTCGAAAGTAGATTTAATTTTCCTGAATTTTTGAAAAATAGTTGTAAATCGATTTTTTGTATGGAGATTGTTGTATAAGGAAATGAGTAAGAATGTTTTAAAGCAAGTGAATACTGCATAAATAATTTCTTTAACTTTTTAACCTTAGAGCAGATAAGACATTGCTTTCTGAACATGTAAGGTAACTAACTTAGGGTATTTTAAAATTACTTGTTTGTACATAATATAGGAAACTATAGACCTATGTATATTTATTTTGGAGTAGATGATTTAGACTTCTGCACTTGAAAAGTATTCTTTATTTTTATAATCATGCACTAACACTGATAAGCAAAAGCTAACAACAGTTTTATCATTATTAAAAGCTTTAATTTGTCAAAACCACTAGCACTGCATCAGCAGAAATCAATGAAAGTTGATTAAGACTGACATACAAAAAAAAAAATTATGGTACCAGATTGTGTGTGGATTTTTAAAAACCTGGGAAGGTGTATCAATCAAGCATAAGTATAATTAAAAGTAACATTAGGAAAGATGAAATAACAAATAATCTTAATAACAAAGTAACACACATAAAGGGAGGGAGCAGTATTAAATGCCAGTAAAACATGCCCCATTTTAAAATTAACCATAATGGAAAATTTATGAGAATAAGGTAGATATAGCAGAGGAAGAAAGGAGGGAAGTTCCTTTTTGTGTGTATACGTGTGTTAGTTTTGTTCAATGGCAAACAGTTATTCCTTATATTTTAGAACCTAAGGAAAGTATTATTTTGATATTTAAGCTGTGAAGTGGTTAATAGAAAAAGTAAAAAACAACCAAACAATGAACAGAATTAGTTGTATAGTGTGCAAAATAGAGATAGGTGACAGTCATTTTAAAACATATGCCAGTTCTTTTTGAACAATAATTGGAATTTTAAGATCATAACATGGTAAAATCAATGATTGTTACTCATTATAATCAAAAATCATTCCTGGATTTAGGTTTTGAAGTGTTATTTAAACATGTATCATATATTTCTCCTGTAAGTTTTTTTGTGTGTTGTTAGTGATTGTAATTGGTTATAATAAATGTTTCTTGAAGTGATTATTCTCAAGAAAATGTATAGCAACAGTATAATTATTGTATAACTTAGATTTTTATATAAACATAAATGTTGCATTGATTTATGTTTGAATGCAACATGTTTAATGAAACAAAAAATAAGCTACTTTACCATGTGTTTGTATGTATGAGTAATCTGTCTGTGCCATCAGAACTGTTAGAGAAAAAAAATGTTTTTTTGAACTGCAGAGTTTGTAAATGCAAGTTACATGGTTACTCGTTTGGATAATTTTCAGTTCCTTCAAGAAAGAGGACTTATTGGCAGTGTATTTTGCACAAAATATGGTATTAATGTATTAGTCATTGTTTTAATCTGCATTATTTGTATTTACTTGCTTAGATATTTCAGTGCAGCTATATTATGTATCTGGTGAAATCATCTAATGTATATTTTTTTTTATTAAAGCATAACTTACCAATGTTATTAAATTAGTTAAAGTAATACTAGTCTAGAATCCTTTACTGGCTTTGTTTGTGATGTGATCACGTGCGGTTGTTCTGTAGCTCGTTGCTGTGATGAGCAGAAAAACAGGGGAAGACTTCTTTTTACTTGAAACTTCCTGACCAATGAAATAATTCTTTTTTTCAAATTCCCAAGTATAAAATGTGATTAGTTTTATGTGGTTGATTAAGAAAACATTGTAAGAACATTACTGTGTTGATGTATATTTATTTCTTTATATCCTTTATTATTTATTTAGGCTTTTCAATTTTATATCTAGCATTTAAAAGAAAAAATTTGTTTGTGTTTGTTGTTGTTTTTTGCAGAAAATATTTATTTTATATTTTTATCTTCTCAGCCTTTTAAATGCTAGATTTTTTCTAATCTGTTGGGCATAATCTGGTCATTTTAAAATTTGCCAGTAGTACATGTTTATGAATTTTCTTTGCTTAACTTCTAAATCTGCAGTAGTAATTTGAGTGTGGGAAATTCTTACTTTGAAATTAATGCTGAGGGCAAAATAGCACTGCATATTGTGTTAGTTAGTTCAATTAATAAAATTTAAGAGAAAAGCAGTGAGAAATTCCAACAAATTGTAAGATTAAGAAATGTTAGCCATTCTAACCTACAATTCTTCACAATTTGAAAAACTTAATAAAAATGTTATTAGAAGAGAAGATGCTGTTAAGTGATATTTATGTTAAAGGAATTACATATTTAAACATATTCTGTAGACATTCATTAATTGCACTACAACACCAGTTCTCTAATTAAAAGTTTTAGTATTCTGAACATTATGATTGACATCTTTAGGTCAAGAATCAACCCTTTACCATTTGTTATGATACTAAATGTGTCCCTTGGTATTATTAACTACTTTCTAATTTCCAATGACACAACAAAAAGTATTTAACAATGCTGACAGTTTAAGCTCATTTCAACAGGTTGTTATACATTTGTTTTAGACTGCCTTCTTAAATCAAGTATGATGCAATACAACTCGATCTGCATCTTTGCTTAAAACTACAGCTAAAAAGATCTTGAAAATTAGCACACTATGAAACCAAATTGCTTTGCTGTTGAGGTTTGTTGGCCTTTTAGTAAATCTCTACAAATACCTATAATAATTATAAATTAATGATGCCATAGTTAAAATTTTGTGAACATATTGAAAATGTATACTTTTTTTCTCATGAAGTATTTTTTCGTACTATTGTAAGTACTGTCATGAGTCAACAAACTTTTCAATATATTTTTGAAGTGATTTTATTTAATTATGCTGTTTAGCTTTTAATGTACATATATTTATATTAAAGTTGTGGTTTAATACTTGTAGTACTTGTTAATTTGAGTTATGTGAATTTGGTCAACTAAAGAGATACAAGTTAAATACCTTAATTCACAAGATATCTTCAGGAAAGCTTGCTTATGTACTAGATGCTCATATGTAGGTTCTGGAAGTATTCACTGATACTGACGAAAAGTTTGTGAATTAGTACACTAAGAATATTAATGGATGTGTAAATGTGCAAAATGAACACCATTGGACTTTATCAACTTTAGGTAATTGCTCTTTTTTACTTTGGAAAAAACTGATTTATATATTATGTATTCTTTAAGTAAATTAAACTTCCCACCTTCTCCAAAGTAAAAAAAAAAAATTTGAATCATTAAAATATAAAACCTCTATAAAAAAAGATGTGCTTTCCTGTCTGCCTGTGTAATAATATATGTATTTTAATTTATTTTCTACATATTTTATGTCACTGCAGGGATATATTTTCTTTCTATTTACAAAATTATACTCCTTTTTTTTTATAATTTTCCTCTTTTCGTTATTTGCAAATTTTTTTATTTCGGTTAATGTGCAAGATTTTTTAGGAGATAGCAAGTGTTATCCACCTTACTTTTTAAGGTTTCATATTTTCATACTATTTTAAGCGTATACAAAACAATTGTGAATACTTGATATTTAATCTTTCCGATTTTATTGAGAAAATTTTTCCTTACTACTTATGTTCTGTAGGGTGTGTCTAGGAATTTGAAGAAATAAATATTTTATGATTTGGTAGGAAAATGTGGATTGAAATTACAATTATGTTAGCTGTTCTCTTTGTTGCTATTTCTAAAAGATAAATGCTTACTGTGTAGATAATATTAAGTGTTAATCTGCAATTGGAAAATAAAAATTTTTAATATGTCATATTGTGTTGTTTTTTTTATATATTTCTCTTTCAAACATTTGTGCATGTGAAATACTGCTCACTATTGCACAAAGTAGTATACACTTTTATTTTTAAGAATGTATTTTTCATTAAAAATTAATCACATCAAGACCATAGTGCCAGTTTTGAAAGTGATTTAGGATTTCGTTTTTTCTTCATTATATGCTATAATCTGGAAATTCAAACATAATTATAGGAAAACTTTTACAAATGTAAAATATCATATTAGATGGCTCATTGTAGTATGTTTACAGTGCGCTACCAAATGTATCGAGACATTACAACTTAAGAACAGGGTAATGGTGTCATTTTGCCATTAGAACCCCATTTTTATAGGTGTTGTAATACCAATAATAGTGTTAACCACAGCTTTGATTATGTTACTACATTTTCAACCAACAGAGCACTTCCAAATGTAGTGAAATTTCAGTGTATCCTCTATCTCGGGTGGAATTTCAGATTCATATGGGGATTCTGAACTGAAAAAGACAAATTCCAATTGTCCAAGGTATCATAGTACAAGACTAGAAAAATTCTTAATTTAAAAATGGGAATAAAGATAATCAAAAAAGTACAGAAACAAGTTGAATCAAAATTCAAAGATTATAGTCTCAAGCTACAAATCCCATTTTGTCTCCATGTTTACAGTATTATCAAAAATAGGGATTTGTAGCTTGAGGAAATAATGTAGACACTATTTCCAGCCTTGTTGGCTTAATTTTTTTTTAGAGTCCCAAGTAGTAGGTTTGAAAATATAATCTTTTGATTCAACTTGTTTCTGTACGTTTTTGACAATCCCTAATCCCCCTTTTTAACTTAATTTTTACTAATCTTGTTTCTTGTGTTTTTTTACACTCATTTATGGAGAGTAAATTTCATGCTACGTACATGCATATGCATTCAGTTGAACATCACGTTTTTTAACATTGGCTATTTTTTCACCCAACCACAACAGTGAACTTATTCCAGATAAGTAACACGTGTACTCGTATGCAACTACAACAAACAAAACAAAGTTGTTCTCAAAGGACCATCTTGAAGGCAAAGATTGTATCGTCACAGTGTAATGTAACAAAATATGAGCAGCAACAAAGCAATCTTATCAGAACAGACTAATGTTTTTTTCTAAGATGATACAACACATTAATGCAATGTAAACAAATACAGTAACATGCTCACCTTGTTAGGTCTACATGGCATATATGTATGTTCTTCAAAAGCCTGCTCTGCACAGTGACAAGTATTTGCTAGAATAAGGTGAAACAAAAAATGCATGCAAAATAGACAATAGTGACACAATTAGAATAAGTTGCCAATATTTACAACCAGAATCTTAACACTGACTATTTAAAAATAGCTATATGTAACAGTGCTAGATACAGTGGTAATAAATACTGAAATAATGGTAGAAAGAATCACCACTGTCATCTGAGTTGAAAAATCTACTATGGTAATTTTCTGCTGTTAAAACTTTCTGAAATATAGTCATGGAAATCCACATAAAGACAGCAAACTCAAGTAACAATATGCAACAGCAAAATTGGGAACCTTTCATGTGGCTGTTTCCAATTAATGCACTAGAAAATGCATTAGTTGTAGTTTCCAACTAACATGCATGCTAGGAAAACACCGGATTTTTTTAAGACAGAAAGTGAAGGACTTAGAAAATTTTGCAGCAGGAAAAAATTAAGAAGATCAAATTAAGTTTAAAACTAGTCTTTGTTTTTTTACAAAATTCCTGTGTAATCCCACACTTAGAATAAGTATCACTTGCAATAATTTTACAGTGGAGTCATAACAGAGATTTGTAACTTGTACAAACTGTCTGCAGTGGATCTTCAGCCTTGTTTGCATACTTTTTTGTGATTCCTATTTGTAGACTTTAAATTCTCAATTTTAAATTATTTTGTATGTTGGCTTTCTAATGCACAGCAATGGGCAAATATATGGCTAGAATAAGACACAACCCCCACTAAGCCAGTATAAAATTGTACTAGTAGAAAAGCAGCCTTTTCAAATAAAACAAATAGATCTAAAACATTGCTTTAAATAAAGCTTTGTGTCTTTTAGGGTAATTACTTACTGAGCCAGGTGGCTTTGTGCCTGATATTTTATGTAAACACACGTCAAGTACCAAAGCAGCCTCTCAGAACAACATTCCATCTATTATGTATTTATAACCACATAAATCAACTTTTAACTAGGTCAAGTTTTACTTTATGACTTATCATTATTTTCAAAACAATTCAATTAAAATGTCAATGAATGACAGATACTGTCAAGTGTGTAAAAATGGAAAACATTTTATATATCTTTTAGCAAGAGTGTAAAGGTTCAGAATAAAAAAACTGGATTTTACCAAAAAATTTAGGTGGAAGTTAGCACAGCAACAACAGCTTAAAGAAAAACGTTAATGTTGATATACAGAAGCTATAAAAGACAAGGTAGATATGAAGATAGTGTCTGTACAGGATCTGTAATCATACTTATGAAGGGGATACAGGAAGATATTCAAAATTCTGTTAGTGTTATCAAATTCAAGTTTACTACAGAAACCAATATTACCATGGTACAAATATGAACAAGAAACCAAGTTAAAACAATGATTTGTAGTATGGACTGATTGCAGGAACTGATCATAAGCTTGACAATCAAACCAGATACATTTCAGTTACACAAGCTCAAAAACTTTTCTCCCAGTCTTTTCCCATATATAACTTAGGAAAACAAGTTCTGTATAAATCTCTAATTATTACAACAATACACCAAAAACTGTACTAACAACACACTAGATCACACTTTTCTCATTTCACCTTCTCAATCATACAAAAAAATGGTTTTCTTTAAAAAATGTTTTATATAATGATTACATTGAATTATCAGTATCCAGCCGTGCAATCGGAAAGTTCAACAAATCACAACACTCAGTAGCTTATTACAGGAAAAGTGGATTGTAACCGTTCAAAGGTAGCTTTTTATTAATTTCTTTGGCAGGAATACAGTGAAGAAGGGGGGGAAAAAACTTGTACATCTTACTGAAGATGTGGATGTCAAACCCAGAAATACAATTAAGACCATAAATTTATTGCAAGATACTGGAAATTCCAAAGACTGACAAATACAACTACTTAATAAGCAGTTGTTGTGTTACTGGTAGAAATACAAATGCAATAATTTATATATATTTTTATAAATGCTAAACAATTTTACTACACATATTAAACAAATATATGACATTAATATTTATGCTAATTTTGTCAATTCTGCATAGAAACTTTTCACCTGTTATCAATTTAAAAAACAACAACAACATTCACTGAAAATAAAAGTTTTTGAATGTTCTTTTTTCTCCAACTATATAATCTTGTGTGTTTTGATTTCACAACTAACCAGTAGGTTGTATCTTGGTAAAAACCACCTATTTGCTCTTTCCACCTCTACATGGTGGTGACTTATTTCTCCTTATTTCATTAGATTCCCACTGAGAAGGTGTAAATGTCTATAACAAAAAGTAAAACAATATAATCAATGAGAATGCTATTTGTAAATCAAATACTCAGTCTAAGGCATAATACTAAAATTAAAGTGGTCTGTTTTTTTTTAAAAAAAGAGACATATTCACACTAATTTTGAAGATTACTTATGAGATAATTAGTACTTTTGAAGCTACATTCAGTGTTTAACAGTGACATTTTTTTTTCAAGCAGTGGACCATTGTCTCTGTTTTCCATTAACCTTTTTAATGCATAACTGAATAAAACTGTTTTGACTTTTTTTTTTACAACTGTCAGTTGAACCAGTCCAAGAAACTGAAATAATTCATAACTGAAAACTAATTTCAAATTTATGTAAATTATGTTTGGGTTTATAAAAGAATCTGTTTTATCCCGTTTCTAAGCTAGAGACTTAGCAGATGAGTTGGTTTCTTAAACAATTATGACAAGCAGTTCACTGGTAAAAAATGCATGATAATATTATGTAAAATGAAATCATTACTGTGATATAAATTTGAACAAACATCTACCATATAAAGGATATTATATATTTTCTGTTAAAACTGTTTTCCTTCAATCTCTTTTTCCAGATATAAAACTTTTCAGCTTTAGATTTGCTACTATTTTCTTACTATTTATGCTCTATGCGTAAGCCTGTAATATTTTGAAAATACTGCAATTGTTTCAATTTTAGTTTAGAAAGTTGACTATTTACTTCTTCATAAAAGGTTTAAAAAAATTTTTATTCTTAAGTATGTTGAAACACATGTTCATGTCCTCTCTCAAAAGAGTTCATTTTGAGGACGTAGTGTAATTGTTCAGTGTCTTGTATGCAAGTCTTGCCCATTGAGTCAGCAGTTTTTTTATATGTTAACCTGTGCCAATAAATAAAGTAGTTTCTTTGTGTAGGATTTGTTTGTTCAGTCTCCTTCTTTACCCTTTGTGCATGAGGTTGGTTCATTGGATCGAGCCTGTACTGGAGAAATAATGTTTACTATAATTCCAAATTTACTTGGTGTATCTTCATGAAATTTGGCAAGCTTTTAGTAAATAATGCAAGTAATGCAAAATCAGAATTTTTAATAAAGTATTTCTACAAAAGATTATCAATGAGTTTATGTTGATTAGTCTGAGAGCAATGTGATTTACAGGTTAAGAATAAAAATATTTTTTCATCTTAATGTTTTCATATTTGTTTACATAACGTCTAGAACCTTCTAAATGAATATCAGAAACTTTATAGAATTATTGCACATTGTAACAGATAATAACAGTTACTTATCCTCAAATCTTCAGTCCTTTTGCCTTTACAAAGCTGCTCTCACTTAATCTTATTGTTTTATTGCTCTTTGAACCATATTTAACTACAAATTAACAAAGCAGTAAATCACCTAGCAAAAGCATAGTGCAAGTTATAGTAAACAAAGTATTGAATTACAACATGCACGAGTAGCTCAAGCACATTCCTAAAGAGAATTACTTTTTATTTAATTTTCTGATCTAACCTAACAGGTTTCTAATTTTTACATTTTAGTTACTTGAAGAACAATAAATAAAGAATATACATAAGAAACAAGAAATCTAGTACTTAAGTGTGTGTCTAATACTTTTTTGCTGTCGATGTTTCAATAAAAGCTAACCCTATTTTGTGGCAGAGTTGTTGTCATTTAAAATAATTCCTCTGGCTGGTTGAGGTGACATGGCAATAGAAAAGAATGAAACTGTAGGCAGAATAATTCAATACCTGTCATCAGAATGAGCTAGCCCTATAAGTCTATCTATTAGTAGATTCAAATGTTCTGTTTTTATTGGTTATACATAATCCAATAGCAAATGTTAGAGAAAAATACTGACACTCTTTGAAAGACAGTATGTAATGCAAGGGAGTGGAATATGGATTTGACTATCAAGTTTATACCTCAGTAAAGCAAGAAGACTGCAGGCTATAAATTTAGATTATGTCTTAGCAATATCTATAAGTGTTCATTTTTTTAATAAAACTTGGAAGCTCAAATAGAAATGGAAAGAATATATAAAATGGGCAATTTGGAGCAAAGACGTGTCACATAATGCAGAGAAATGAAGACAGAATTTAACTATTTTCTTTAGAAATTAAAAACTTTAAACTTGTTACCAAATTTATTGAAAGACATTGATAATAAAGATGTTTACTTGAATTTTGAATGTAACTGTGTAAAAGATCATAACATGCATGCTCTAACCACCCATACACGTACAGTTAAGTCAAATTTAGATATACAGAAGGTTGAGTACATTATATTTAAAATATTTTGAATATGTAAATCAGCAAGACATGTGACAAATCCAGCTAATATAAAACCTAAGTGGAAAGGCATGTATCTAAACTACATTTTGACATGGTTTGGCATTCCATAGCTAATGTGATGCCATTGAAAACTGATCACTTTTGGGAATGGTATGTGACAACCCTTTCCAAGGAAAAATATTCATATGAACAGATTTGTTGTGGAAGCATCTCTAGTACATCTGACTTGTATTGCTTAGCCAGATGTAGATTCTTCTAGATTATGTTACATACTATTGCTTGGGGCACGTGATTGGATTTTGTCATGGACGTATGTGTTTGTGGATTCTCATTTGTTATAAGACATTGCGCTTTGCTAATAATAGCTGGAGTGTGACTTGTTACAGGCCTTTTTCTGGATAGTTATGGTGTCCAAAATTAATCCATACTTCTTTGTTTTACAATGCCATTAAGTACAAGGGATATTTTGAGCCTGAGAATTTTAGATCCACAATCTGAACACAGTTTTATAAGCAAACAGCTGGGGAATGCAATAAGTATTCATACTATTCCATATGAAGACACAGGACTGTTGAAATCGGTGGTGAGAAACCAATGTCACTGTACACTAAATAGCTTTGGAAAGTAAGCAAGGAGTAGTCTTTTTATATGACAGCTTTACGACACAGCCTTTTGCAATGGAAACCATTCTGCATGTGTACTGTCAGGTTGAATGGCTATTAAACGAGCATGACAATATGGATGATAATGACATGAAGTTCCAAAATCATTTTAATATAACATACTCAATCTTTCTACATTGTGCAAAACATTTCTTTATGAACGTTCTGTTAGAGTAGGTTAGTAAACTTATCTTTACTTAAGAATACCATATATCCAGGAAAATTTGTGTATGTTATTAAATAATGTGCAGAGCTTGTAACTACATAAATATATAACAAAAAGTATCTTTATATAAAACGCATAGAGAAGATATGCCTGTGAATAAAATTCCAAAACAACTTAGATCAATAAATTTTCATTAATATTGCAAAGCAATCCAATGATTTTTATTAAAATGTACAAGTTTAGCATCTTAATATATACAGTCTATCTTACCTCGATAGCTAGAGCATGAACAGGACCTTTTAATTCATCTTGCAGAACTTGGTTCACATGTCTGTGTCTCTAAAAAAATATTTATTTCAATGCACTGGTTAATAAGTGAGCACATTATTGAGAGTCAAAGATATGAATCATTTGTAAATATTTATTTATTATAAAATTATATGTTTTGTCATTTAATGCACTGTATAAACTTTTATTTATTAATAATGTTTTTATTATTATTCATAACATTGTACAATTTTTGTAACAAATTTATTGAGGTTAAACATCACATATATAGCAGAATTATAATTAAAATTTTATCTCTATTGATACAAAATTTTTTAAATGTATCTCAAAAATTACCTTACATTAACAAATCAAACTTGTAACTTAGAGAGGTGATAAGAAACAAGTATAATCATAGCATACATTTTTATTTCACATTTTGTTACATTCCATGTTATCAGCATTTATGTATAGATTCTTACTATCAACTAGTTCTGCCAAGTAACATTTTAAGCTAGTATTAAACTCCACAGTTTGGTTATTCAAGAATTTAACCAACAAGAATTATTCTATATACAATAATCAACCTGAATCTCAAAAGTCAGTATTGGTGGTATCTCCACATTTTTCAGTGATGTCATTATGTAAAGTACAGTTTCATAGAATTTAAGGTATATATAAAATATCTTCTTTATGTATGTCTTACATATGTATGTAGAATATTTTAGAGAGATTCAATACTAAAGTGAAATAATACACTTATTTTACTGTTGCTATCAATCAGTTATAATGCATGTTAAAAAAAAAGAGCTTCCAAACCTATGAGGAGTGCAGTTATGTAAATTAAGAAAGGCCAACCTAAGTAAATGCAGTAGCAAGGATGACTAATAAAAATAACATCAAGTTACAGATTATAGTGTGGGGAACTGTATAATTGCTTTGGAGATATCTGCAGAAATGGGGCCTAGAAAGACGTAGCGATACACCATCTAGCAAATTTAATCTCAATTTCAATATCTCATCTGTTACAATAGTAAGAAATAAAAAAATAGCAGATGTGAGTGCTCAAGCCCACAAGTTCTCTCTTGTTAACCCACTAGCTTCACTTCTTTCCCTTTCTTTTTTAACAACCACCTTTCTACAAATGGCTGAAAGCAGTGAAAGATGACATACGTATGACACAATTGATTAGAAAACTACTCTTCCAAAGATCAGTTAAGTGAGAGTAACAAAATTAATATTTTATAATTTATACAGTGCTGTCTAAGATATAAGAAGTTTCAGCCAACAGCTAACACGTATGAAGATTAAAAGTATTCCATTCAGTGATGGAAGGTCTAAAAGCCCATGCAAGTTCCACACATTGATTGATGAATGCCATAAGCTTACAAGAGAAATTGTGCATAGCAATAACAAAAATAAAATATTGGGGAAAACTGAACATAATCTTTGTCTTTTAAATTTCACGCAAAGCTAAATAAGAGCTATCTGCTCTAGCCGTCCCTAATTTAGCAGTAAAAGACTAGAGAGAAGGCAGCTAGTCATCACCACCAAC
>NW_013665734.1:483097-494440 GCF_000517525.1 Limulus polyphemus | reverse complement strand
CATTATAATGCCCCCACAGCTGAAAGGGCGAACATGTGTGGTGGGATGGGGATCATAATCTTTGTTTGAGCAACTATGTGTAAGTGGTTAAAACAAGGTAAATAATACTGAGGCACGAATGCTGAGAATATACAAAATCCTATAATAATAAAACACTGATGATCACCTATAAATAAATAAAATGCTAAATTATGAAATTAAAATTTAGTGAGGAACCTACTGAAATGGAATACAAATTAAAAAATACAATAACAGCAAATTCAACATTAGGCAAGTTCTAATTTTAATAATTACAATGTTTCACCCTATGGTACTGAGTCATCATTACATAAGAGTTAGATATCAGAATTGGAAACTTATGTTTAAAAAGAAAAAACTGTAAATGAAAATTTCTTAACAAACATTAAGATGAAAATGTGTTGTTCGCATGTCCTTGCATCTCCTATAATCTTTATACTAACTAATAAAATATATGTATCATAAAATGACTTTCCAAATAACAGTCTTATAAGAGAACATTGTAAATAATCTTAATAATATTTCATACTTCAGTACAACAACCCACCTTGACTAAACCAATGTTAATATTCACAGTCTATACTACACCTATTGTATAATATTGTTACGACAACGGAAGTCACGTGACACTGGTAACACGTAATGAGTATCTAGAAGGATCGGAGAACATCATGAATAATCCAGTATTTGCTAGACACCCTCTATTCCTGTATATAAGCATGACAGATAAAGCGAGACAATTAATCGGAATTGAATTGCAGACAGGCAGAGATAGAGACGGACAACTGAGTCAAACGCGGTAGTGACCGTAGGTAAAGTGTGTGAATCAATGTGAATTATAGCGTATGTTTAAGTTAAATTAAGCGTATTGCAAAGTTGTATTGAGAAAGAATAAACTAGTTTTATTTAAGAAAGGACTTGTATCGCTGAAGTTTTTCGGAAAGAATTTATACCAGAAATTAACAAACGAACAGAAACGTAACAATATAGTGCATCACAGCCTACATGACAATGATGGTAGTTTTTGCACCTAGAATTTGGATAAATGATAAACATTACAAGATAATTTTTTTCAGTGTGTATTTTTTGGTTAGTCTTATATTAAAGTTACTAAACACTAATAATCACCAATTTAAAATCAAAACCTTGCAGAAATTGCTCTACATGTATTACAAATACATGAAGTGGGCAATAGCAACCCCCTCCCAAGTAACAGAAAAAGAAATTACGAATAAAGAAACAAATCTTTCTTCATGATTAAGCTACATATTCATGATCACTAAATCAGTTGAACTTTATAAATATTCAAAATGTTCACCACCATTATCACATCTAATACCAACTGGCACATACACTCTTTTCAACAGGTCTAGAATCCATTGGCAAAGGATATCCAAACTGGACGATTTGTTTTGTACACTTCATCAGGTAAAAATCCCCACATGAAAAACAATGGAATTAATATCCACTATGGCCTACCCTGTAGAAAAACAGTATTGCTTCAAACTTGACATTTGTATGCAAAAATGGAATACAGTAAGCATTTAGGTTCATTACATCTACCCATTTGTGAATAACATAAAACTTAGTGCTGCATTATCATTTCAAAAAGACATAAAATTACAGCATGACAGCAATTTTGCATGTACTGTTCCATGTTTGAAAATTTACCTGCACAAGTGACTGTTCATCAAATTGATGCGATACAATGCAGACTCTAAAGTGAGTTTCTGAACCTAGAGACAGTCAAAAAAAAAACAAAAAAAACTACTCAGTCTTATATGGTAAAAACTTGACAAATAATGCATTTTCGGAGTAAAAATTTTTATTCAAAAACATACTTAACTCTTACTCTACAACTGCCATTTCCTTGTTAGCATATTATAACAAGACTGGTTTGTACCAAACATTTTGTATGCTACTTCCAAACTTATCTTGATTTTTCTGACACCTCTAAGCACACAAGGAAGCTAGTGTAACAGTTCTTAAGCATGTTCATAATCCTTTTCTAATTAGACTGAACTAAATCATTACTTCTTTGAACAGCTTGGTACCAAGAGGGCTATACATAGTATCAACAGCAGTTAAGTCAATCAGTTTACCAGTAGTGAACATAAGGAAGAAGGGGGAAGAGTATCATGTTTCAAAACAAACAGCTTTAAAATACTATCAAAACTCATACAACACAATTGTTTAAAATCTGTACTATGAAGCGAAAAAGCAGTCTGGTAAAGGAGTAAATGTAGTCAACTAAAGACAATAACATTAGCAGAACATGCATGAAACAAAATGGGTAAGGACTTTCACATAATACAAAATAAAGTAGCACCATGTATTCTGAGTTAGATCAAAGAAAAAACTTAAAATGTTTGTTTAGTTAGACCATTATGCTGAAAGAATAGAGTTATTACAAAATTTTTGCTTAAAAGTGATACCAAGAAAATGGTCACTTTATACATATTAGATACATTTTAGATATACAGATTTTACTAGGCATCATCTGGTTTCTATTCAGCAAAGATACTAGAATGCATGCACCCAGAACTTTAAACTTACCTTTGGGTACGTTGTGTTTACTACTTTCATTGGTGACGTCTAGATAAACAGGCTAGAAAAATTAACAAATATGAGAAATAAATCATCTAACAGAATACAAAAAATTAAAACTAGGGTATGATAATGCTAAAAATATCTGAAAGATGTTTGTACACTGTAAATTAACTAATATGTTTTCAGCATTAAAAACAACTACAATTATATACATTCTACCAAAACAATATTCTTAATGACTTACCCAAAAATGTTTTAGCAATTTTTCTTTAATAGACTTCTTAATCAGTTCTTCCTGGAAGCAAAATCAATGTTATTGTTAAAAAATAACCCATTTATAAAAACATCATAAATATGTAACATATCAACATTTTTAAATTATGAGTGAAAATACTGTGTTGAAACACAGCTTTCTTATTAAAGTTATCTTGAAATGCCAACCTTATGGCATTTGAATATTATTTTTGTTTGTTTGTTGTACCTACATATTATTTATTTACATACCTTAACATAAGTTTAGTACTGGCCAAAGTACAGGCTCTCCAACTGTGGTGTCCTGTCACAGCACAATTATCAGTGCAATCTCTAATTCTGAATGACATTCTTAAGACAGAGAGGTAACTGGCTAGCAACAATGCCTTTTGTTTTTTTACATTATTATTATTAATAATTATTGTGTAAGTTTTTATCATGATTCTAAAACATCAGGTAATCAATGTAAATAAGATACTTTTAATACTATTACTTCTACTACTATCATTAGGGTGAACATATTTTCAAATTATAAAATTGGGAAATACTCAGATTTCCAGATCTTGAAATGGAGACCCCCCCCCCTTCTTTTGGGGGTGAGTGGGAAGAATAATCAAATTAAATTACATTTACACCATTGTTTTCTCAAGATACATTTTTATATGTTTATATACACAAATTCTTAAACTTTATCTTTCTTGTATTTCAAGTCCATTAAAATGTTACATTCACTGACATGCATAATTGTATATACATATAAGTAAGAAGATTAAGTGTAATCAAAACACCAAAATCACAACAAAATAATCTTTAAACTCACAAGTTGTATATTATGTAAACAATGCTACAAGTCAATAACCCTAACCATAATATAAATTTTCAACTATTAACACTGCATCTAGGCTTCCACAGCTCAAATTTATTGTCCAACACTAGTTCATAATTCCAACTTTTTTATGATTCTATCACTTACATAGATTAACCATAAGCAGTTCGTGTAATACTGTAAAAACCTTAAATATTTCCAAAGAAATCTGGGAGTTTATAAATACTTTCTGGTAATTTGGGCCCTCGAGTAATTTCGAAGGTTATTTAAATATATTGGGTTAAAAGTACTAATCAATAATGTAATTAATTACAAATGGCTCCCACACCAGAATTTTGATTTAGGACTTCAAGCTATCTAAATTATAAAAGTTAAACAAAAATGTTTGTTTATCTGTGAAGTACTTCCTGGTCTTTGGACTAATCTCAACCAAACTTTGTAGGATGATAAATTGGACCCAAAAGACATGTTATACAATGGTTATTACTTGACCTCACCCACCCTGGGCCATGCTCACAACAAAACCTATTTTTCTTTAGCTAATTACTTCACTGTCTCGGACCAATTATTATTCCTAAAGTTTTATATTTAGTTATTTTTTGAAAAATTTGAGGTTTTTTCATTAAAAATGTCAAACATTCAGATTTTTGCCCCACAAGATGGCAACAATAGCATAAGGTCAGACATGTAAAGTGGCAGGGCTACATATGAAAACCCCTTGCTTTTCATATGGTCAATTCTATGTTGGGTGTTCAAGAGTAGGGTCACCAATAAACATCTTTATTTTGGCCCAGGAAGGAGGAATAACTTTTAATGGGTCTATCAAGAATCACTCAGACTAGCAACAAACAGTGAGGCTGTAGAGAGAAGTTATTAAATGTATTAACATAATTGTAACATGATTTCTGTAATGTGGAATAAAGTAGGTGTAAAATAAATTATGTGTGAAAAGAATTATGCATATAAATACAAATTCTTGATTTAATTTATTAGTTCAAGCCCTGTATTCAATCCTAACGCTCCTCGATGTAGGACGGATGTCTCAGTATATGTATAATATAGTTTATGTTTACTAACTTAGTCATGAAACCACAAAAGTTACTTGGCCTATGCAAAATTCATACCAAATGGAGTGAAATAATGGTAAGAAATAAATTCACTTGAAAACAGAACTTAGTGCTAGCAAACTGTGTTAAAGTTGTCCATTTTAGTGAAAAACCACAGTAAACGGAACAAACTGTCAGAAGTCAAATATTAGTTCCTCTGACATCAGACTTATGAAAGTTTGTTCCGTTTACTGTGGTTTTTTACTAATTGCTATACACGATATTGTGTTCTTTTATCATTATCATCCATTTCATTTTTTCTCTTTAATGCATTATTTCAAAATGAAAACAGATATTCAATAAAGTACTTCAAGCATAAAACATTTTAGAATCTTGAAATTTCTTGAGAATACATTTAAAAGCCTCAGCTTCAAATTTGGTCAAACTTACTGGGATGTCTGGAATGGAAACAGTATATTCATACAAACCTCAGGTGCAGTGACTGAACTGAGCACTCTTTTCTTGATGGACTGATAAGTTTTCCTTTTTAAGCAGAACTGCAGATCTTGTTGAAACTGTCCTAAATATATATATATAAAGTTGTTACAATTTATATCTAATATCCCACAATAAAGCAGTTTGAAATCTCTTTCTTATATATATAGTTTCATATATTTCTGTGTCCACCTGTCATGCCTACAATTTCTGACCAATTTCAAACTAAGTGACAATGGATGTCAGTGTTTGGATATAAATACTATATGTCACTTCCTGAGGGCCCTTACATGTTCTCCAAGCTATTCTATTAGGAAGTGGCTAGGTAACTGGCACCAAGCAGCAAACACACACATCTTCCATATGGTACTGCTCCTGTATCACATGAATCTCTCCAAAGCCAGAAAAACCCACAGAACATACAGTTCAAATAACAATATCATTATTAAAAATAGTGGTGCTAATAATCAGTCCATATTAGATAAAAGTATACAAAAAAAAAGACTTACAGTTTTCTTATTTTGTTAATGATAAAAATAATATGCATGAAAGAAGGGGACATTCAGTTCTTCAAGGCTGTCCTTGCACATCCATCCTCGAGAGAAAGAAAAATTAATCTCCCTTTCATTTTTCAGAAAATTATTGATTATCCTTTACACTTTCCCACTGAAAAAAACCTCTCTGTTATAAAATCTACTTTGTTTAACAAATCTCTGATATTAACCTACTTGTTTCATCTGACATAACTTCACTCTTTTTAAAAGTTTTAGGTCCATGTTCAGGATGCTACCAAATTTGTAATTAAAAAAGATTAACGAAACCTACTAATCTTGGTGAAAGAGCATCAATTCATTTGAAAATTTATTACATCTCTGTTTAAATTCAATAAACTTTAAATGGGGTGATAAAGTTTACACCATGAAAGAAGGATCACCTATATTTCCAGTTGTTTGCCAACTCTACATGTACAATTTTGAAACAAAAGCTCTAGAAGATATTACACTCTGGCTATGCTATATAGATCAGTGGTTCTCGACCTTTTTTTTTGTGCTCTGGACCCATTTGTAAACATTAATGGCCAGTCACGACCCAGTACGTAGACATGGTGCAAAAACATTTTCACTTATTAAATAAATAAGATATTATTTATTTTCAAAGTCTGTTCCTGACCTTTTCACACATTCCGATGATCCAATTTTAGGTTGCAACTAATGGGATGAGAAATAATGTATAAGACATACATGGCAGAGAAAAACCATTCCAAGTTCCTATCCAAACAAAACATCAAAAATAATTTACAATGAAAACTAAGAACAATGGAACTATACCTATTTTAGATGTACTGATATATAGCTATGATAGTACGATAATATCCAGCAAGTACTACTAGAGGGTCAAAGAGAAGGGAAAAGATACAGGGGAAGACAAAGAACAAGAGTGGATAACAAATATTAAAGAGTGGACTGAGATAGCAAAATACAAAGACCTGGTGAAAAAAAGCACAGAACAGACAGAAGTGGAGGACTGTGATAGCCAACCTTCCTGAGGAAGACAGCACATGACGATGATGGTGAGTAAATTAACTACCGATGTTTACCAAAAACCTACACACAGACAAATAAGTATCTGAAGTTCATAACTTGTCCTCCAATTTCAGTTAAAAAAAAAGAATCCTGAAGCACCTGGCAACAAGAGCTAGGTGTATAGGTGATGAAGATCATTTTGAAGTGGAACTAATACTGGAAACCACTTTTCAAAAACATAACTATCCTGTCTCTTCTCAAAAGAAGTAACAACTAAACAATAAGTAATGTTTGCTAATACACAATCAGATCCATGGTTAACATACAGTCTCCCATATACACTAGGACTCAGTAATAGCTCACAGTGTGTAATAAAAAAGTAAAAGTATTACTCATAAATCACCTACATCATTACGCTCTTTACTCATGAATATTAAAGCACAAACACCTCTAACACATCAGAAAAATGTAGTTTACAAAGTAACCTGTGGATGAAGAAAATTAACACTGCTGAACTGGAGCGACCATTACACATTATAACATTTAAAGACAAGGGATCTGTTGGTTTATCGAGGATGTACTGTTCACTAAATTTCATTAAACATTTGAACAAAATAATACAAAAAACATTCTCAAAGCCAGCCCATATTATATAGATATTTATAAAATACCCCTTAAATTCCATGAAATTTACTGCATAGATCACATCTGAAGGCACTCCATTCCAAAGGTTAACCATCCTGTTACAAATATAAAGCTGTCTCAGCTGAAGATGACTCTCAACATGCCAAAATTTATTATTTTGTCCCTTTGACCTACCATTCTCACCATTAAATACAAAAAAAAGACAATGCATCAATGCAAGACTATATTCCATACAAAACAAATATGGAATATCCAAATCACTATGTAGATTGTAGTTATGTACCATAAACTGAAGAAGTTCAAAACACTGACAGGAAAAAAATGCTGTTGGCATCAAAAAATTAAAGAATTTTTAAATATAAGAAAAAAATGACAGTATGGCACTAGGAAATGGTTAACAGAGACTTTGGTTTATTGTCACTTAATAAAAAAATTAGTATAATACAAAAATTTGAAATTACTACATAGCATTTAAATCTAAGTTACTGTGTTACCATGTTATAGTCAACTGATATTTATTTAGTGTATTTACTATGTTTTTTAATTTATTATTTTCAATTTACTATGTATTTACTATGTTTTTAATCTATTATTTTCAATAAATTAAAAACTTAGTAAACACACTAAATAAATACCAGTTGACTATAACATGGTAACACAGTAACTTAAGTTTAAATGCTATGTAGTACTTTCAATTTTTTTTTTTAAGTGACAACAATAACTTAAGCCTCTCAGTGCACAGTCTATATTATTTAACTTCACCATTGCATTTATAACAATTGTGTGTATTTTTAACAACATCCATAGGTGTCTTGAAACACACTTAGCATTTTTCTTTTAAACTTGTATAATTAAAGCTGTTTATGTTGTTCATTATGCTTGATGATGATTCTTGAAGCAGGTCAAATGCAAGTTCCAATAAAAGAATTTTGATTGCATATACGAAGGTGATGACATGCTATTGTTTTAAGAATTTTTATTATAATTTATTACTACCCACAGTGTAACAGGATGACTTTTCAAGATACCGATTACAAGACAATAAGAGGTAATCACCTCTCTTTTACAAATGATGAATTATAGGCCTTAATTGGAATATTGCATACCGTTTAGGTGTCCTTTCCTAAGAAAAGATAATGACTTACTAGAAAGACATCAGAGAGCTAACAGGATGATTCTAAGAATGGGTTATCTACATGTAACAAGAATAAGTTACAATTTCTCAATCTATTTTCTCTTGAGAAAAATACGTAAAAGGTGATTTGAAGTACAATGTTTGACTTGAGAAATGAGTAGTTAGTAGTGAAGGCTAGCATTTAACTGCAAATTGTAATACATAATTGTAATGTTTTCCTGAAATTTAGAGGGTGGGTTTAAATTTTTACATCTCCCAAGGATGGATATGCAAGGACATTCTTGAAGGATCAAATGGTTTCAGGCTGTCCACAGGTTATACCTATACATTTTTCTTATAAGTGTGAAAAATGTAACAAATTCAAAATTTCATTTAAAGTTAGAAGTACCTAATTTTTTCTCACATATGAGCTTAATTTAGTCTTACTCATTAATTAAATTTTTGAAGTCAAACTCTGTTTTGATTAAAAAGTTACACACAGAACAATTTAGACTTTAAATGGTTATTGAAATGAAAGTGTAAAGTTAAAGAAACCTTTTGATATATAAACTTTCAATTTAATTTTCATTTTTTCTTGTATGATATAATATTAATAACTAAAAAAATAACTGGGTTGTGTGGCCCTTTACTCCATTGCCTTCTCTTAATTATTATATTTTCAGATTATTATTGATATTATAAGGTGTAATGTAGGGCTCTCAAGCAACAAATGGAATTTGTCATCAGGTTGTTTACTTTCAATTTCAGTGTTTCACTAGTTTACTGAGTTTAGCCTACAATACAACTACAAGTACACAAAGGTAGAAGTAGTAAAGGTCCACTTGACTAAACATATACAACCTACAAAACCAATATTATTTGCAGTAATTGCTTGCACTTTATCTTCCAAGTTCCACACTTACTGAAAATAATGCGAGTATTATTCATTTTACAACAGCTCACTCGTGTCATACAGTCACAAAACGTTACGCTTCTGTCTATGGTGGTAGGGGGATAAAACCTTTACCAGGTGAGGTTATAAAACAATTTTGTAAGCAATATTTTTAATATTTTATTTCAGATATTTGTTTGCTAGAAGACGTACGACACAATTCTAAAACGTTCATAAAAGTTGATTATCTTGAAATTTCTTGTAGTAACCAGAAAACGAGAACAATATAAATACAAGAATCAGTGATACAGTTAGTTCATACCAAGTAATCATTCAGTGTCACTAGTGAGAGTTATGGCGTCTATTCAATTACTTGATCGATTGTCAAGGAAATTCTACAAGTACATTTATAAGTAAGTTCGGTATATAACCCTTTCAGCACGCGCACGGTCCGTCGGATCAACCTTATTACCATTTAGTGCTCGTTATAGTTAACGAAATTTGGCAGGTTATCAGTTAACAACACAATGCTTTCACATGCAAAATATCAATTTTTTCTTATTAATTTTTAAGGTTTGTTAAGCACTGTTGTTTTTTTTTCTCATACCTATATTTCTTTTCCCATTTTGCCTATCCAACATGCAAAGTAATTTTCATTTTAAAATTAAAAATATTTTTATGATCAGAAAAATTTCAAATTTCACATGCGAAATCTTTATAGTGTCCAGATAGTTATCAAATACTCCTTAAGGAAAAACTTTATATTTTACCTGATATTTTCACTAATGAATCTCTACAGGTTCGATAGACTGGACCGATCTCGTAACCAACATAAAAAATTAGGAAATAAATATAGATTACACTTCTTTCGTTCTAGAATGACTACAGATTATAACATGAAACATAAATGTTTAGACTAAATTGCTTAAATCTCATAATATTGTTACGTATCTGCTTGTTTGTTAATTTCCGATATAAATTATTTCCGAGGAACTTCAGCGATACAAGTTCTTTCTTAATTAAACCAGTTCATTTTTCCTCGATACAACTTTGTAGTACACAGAATTTCCAATCCGTATGTTAAACTTAATTACTTTTATGCTCATATAGGCTTATATACTAAAAAAGAGAGCGCCTCGAACAAACTCGGGCCTCCCTGATAATTCATGATCCTTCGAGAAACTCCAGCGCGCATGCTCCCAGCGTCACGCGACTTCCACTGTCGTAACACTGCCCATTCCTTAGTATTGTTCGTCCCAAACAATAGTCACTTACATTAAACCAATAGATAATTAACAATAACTTAATTAAATGTACAAAATTTACAAACACAAAATTAAAATACAACAAAGTCTCTTAATTTTACAGGACGTATCTTATTCCGTACTGGTCTCTGTCTCGTTGGTTTTTGCTTCACGTGGGGTTCATCTGCTTCATCAGGAAATGTCACATTATTGGTAGCAGTCACATCAGTGGTAGTAACTTCATTAATGGCTTCACTGTCTTCCTTCTCAAAACTGGGTAGAGTTTCTTCTTTGACAGTGGCTTTTTCAGGTGACACGTCTTCAGCAGCGTCATTTGTTCTGTTGTTCACTTCGTTCCAACTGAAATGACTTGGACTGTGATAACGTCAAAGTCTGTTGGCATGCACCACTTTTGGCTTACCTCGCCGACCACATTTTATTCGGAAAGTCACGTCTGAGAGACGATCCACTATGTCATATGGGCCTTCCCATGGATAAAACAACGTAGGAGACTTCCCTTTGGTCTTTCTGGGATTGTACAACCACACCTTGTCTCCTGGTACAAAGCTGAGTTCAGTAGATCTCTTATCATAACATAGCTTCATGGAATCAGTAGACGTTTTCAAGTTTGAACGCACTTGATGATGAATATCATCCATCTTTTCAGATAACACTTTCACGAACTCTGACACATTTTCAGGCAACTCTTTGTAAGGTGGGCGTCCTGTTATCAGGTCC
>NW_013665734.1:478287-482940 GCF_000517525.1 Limulus polyphemus | reverse complement strand
GATAAATGAGTGGAATATTTTATATTCATTTCACTAAAATCTTTCATGTGTTGTCTCTTGTCGTCATGTCTTATTGTGTGGTTGTAGGAGGTCCACTGAAAGGTTCATAGGTCACTCATGATTTACAGAAACCACAAATATACCGACAAAGCTACTCTGTTGTACCCAATTCCTTCCATAGCTACTCCAGAGAGAGGATCATTACTTGAAAACAAACATATTTAGGATACACGCCTGTGGTACCTGAGCTATGTTTGGTTTCACTTACTTGTCAGTGGAGGAATGAACACTAGCTTTAAATACGGTGTCCTGGCCAGGAACATATATTTGATGCCAGATTCGGGTTCAGCGACCTTAAAAACGTATTCCTAGACCTCCATTATGCCTGAATGATCTTTCGGGAGCATTTGAGTCCTTTGGTATTCCTTTTGTAGGGTGCTATAGTTATTTCAAAAGGGTACGCACCACAACACATTAGGACATCTGTCCGGATACCTAAACGTTTTGTACCCAGTTTGGTCCCACTAGCATGTGAGGCGAGATACGAACACAGTTTCAAATATGATACCCAATGGATCTTGAAGGGGGCCAGGAACATAAAATCCAATGCCAAATTTAATTTCAGCGATCCCGAAACTTGCTTATAAACTCCATGACGTCTGGGTGACTTTCCTTTACCTTCTCCCACATGAGATAAGATAAGGGTACCCCCGAGCCATCCCGAGTCCATATGTCAACTTTGGTCATTCTAGTTCCTAAACTGTGGGATGAATCCGTGGAAATAAATAAATAAATTCACACACGAATTGAATTAACATAAATAAACATTTGTATTTTTAACACACGTACAAAATCGAAAAGTTATCCTGCACATATGGCATTTTATTTCCTTAAACTACTTAATATTAACTTTATTTCTCCCAATATTCTTTATCTTGAAAATCTAGAAGCTCACTTGATTCTTTGAAAAATGATTACAAGTTAAAAGTGCCAATTATAAAACCGTGTGTTTTGTCATTAATTTCTCCCAAGGACGTTGTTACACATGTTTTTTTTATTAATGTGCTAATTTCTCAGGAGTGTTATTCATTTAATGGAAAAAACAAGAAACAAAAGACTGGCTATCACACACACACACATTCACATACACACATATATATATACTGTGCAACATAATGAATCCATCAACATTATTGAATCTCCTTTAATAACATGTGTGGAAGCAGATAATAAGTAAAAGGGCAAATGTTGATTTTAATGATAAATAATTACATTGATATGCAGTGTTCCTTCAGAAGGTTGGCTCAAATAGGAAAAAAAATATATAACTATGATCGAAGAACGATGAAAAAAATGCTAAGAAACTTGAAAATTAAAAAAATGGATGTGTGTTTGGGAAAGTATATGAGATTGTCCATTACCCTGAATACACTTATTTCAGGATTTCTAAAACTTCTCTGTTTCAATGAATTTTACTCTTTGAAGCTTTGGAATTTGCGTGCAGCACTGATGTGATTTGTTTGTTTGTTGCACAATGGACTACTTGTGCTCAATCCGCCGCAGATATCAGACATCGAACTTTAATATTGTAATTCTCAAGCTTATGACGGAGCCACCAGAGGGTACGCATTAATGTGATGGTAAAGCGTTTCAGGTATATATCATCGAACAAGACGTATTAAAAGATTATGTAACAAACATAATTTAGCACAATGGATAATCACCCGATACATATTTCTCATATAGTTTAGAATCATTAATCTCGTAGCAGTTGGATTTATTTATTTTACAATGTGTTATCTTCATACAAATACAAATATCAGGTATCTTTGCTCTTTTTAATTATTTGTGAATCAATTATTAAAAACAACAACAGTTATTACATTTATTGGATGAAACTGCATCATATGTTGGTCGATATTTTAAAAGTAAACAATGGTTTTAGTTCATTACATCAATACTGACTGCTTATAAGTCACTATTATAATTATTAATAGAACAGATTAGACGTTCATTAATTTTGAGCTTTCCACAGTGCAGAGTCACACTAAGAAGTTCTAACTGGAGTAATTTAGATATTTCGTATGATGCAAAAAACAACCATAACCTTCATAACAAAATTGCATTTTTCACACTCGACGCTTTGTTTCTACAAATTATTTAAGAACGACGTATACTACTTACACTTTGTTCAATTGAGAAATGGGGTGCATGGAACTAGGTCATGCCGATAATATTGTTTACATTAAAACAGAACAATAATATACACCAGCATCAACATCTAACGACATGAATGTAGGTGTGTAGGCTAAAACTATAGTGAAAATCATTTGAATATTGATGTTATAACAGTGGAAATTAGTTTGAATCGTGATGTCCCTCATCTGGCTGTTTAACCCATGTGTCACATTAGGTGCCATTTCACGTTGAAAATGCCAACTACAACACTGAAAGAAAAAAAAAAACGTAGAAAAAATTAATTTATATCTAAATAAGTAAAAAAAATATATAAAATTAATTATCAAAATTATACAAAAAGCTCACATCTGCCGTCTACTTATGGAATTAGCTGTATAAACCATTTGAAAGGTCTCAAAAAAGATAACTATGCATTAGAAGAACGATAAAAACCATTTCAGCTTCAAATTACTTTAAAAGATCTTTATTCAAGTATCTAAGCTAAGTGGATTGTATCAAATGTATTAATATATGGTTGAGTCCAAAGCCAATTCAACCTTTCACCATAGAAAAAAATGAAAATTCTACGACAGAAAGTTAGTTTTTCCAGAGTTATAATCCTGCTAAGCTAGTGAAATGAATATTTTAGTTTGCTACCTGAAGTTTTTATTCATTCATATTAGCTCTACAGAAAGGTGTGTACAAAATAATCATTATCATCAGTTCGTAGAAGTATTTCAACATAGTTTGGTACTACGCCCCTTTTATCGAATTTCGCCACAACGCACATACAGGACTGTTTAACTTCTATATTATTTGTTTGTTTTCGGATATTAGCGCTGAGCTACATAATGGTTACCTGCGCTAGTTGTTTCTAATTTTGAGCTGATAGACAAGAAGGAAGGCGCCTGGTTGATAACACACACCGCCATCTCTTGGAATACTCTAATTGAATAGTGAGGTTTGACCGTCATTCTTATAATGCACCCAGGCCTCAATGCGCGGAGTGAATTTTGCGGCAGTGGGTTCACATTCAAGTACACTGACCACTAGGCCAACCTCGGCCTTCATCTTCTGTATGACACTTTAAACATCATTTTCGAATATCCTATTCAGAATACTTTATTACGTGGAAAACAGACAGATACATATGAAAGGGATTGTAATATTAAAATTAACAGTTGTTTCTAGGGTAATGGGCTGGGATGCTGTTAAGCATAAAGTTACATAATGGGCAATCTGTGCTCTATCCATTACGGTTATCAAAACCCGGTTTTTAGTATTGTAATCCTACAAACTTACCGCTGATCCACTGGAAGTAGCCTTCTTGGGTAATACATAAAGAGATTGGTTGAATGGTGATAAATAAACCTAGCATTTGCCTGACTACAACGTAGCATGGTGATTATACTCATAATAAAAAGTCTTGTGGTTGAATAGTGAGAAAGATAGATTGTATTGCTGGATAGCTTATTGGTAAAACAGTGGACTTAGTTCCAGAGATCCTGGATTCAGGTTCTGCCGCCACTGTTTCTTTTCCTTTACAGACTTTTTCTGGTATAAGTTTATATCAGTCATTAGAGTAGCTAGTAGATGTATGCATGCGATGTACGATGATGGTTTATGAAAGTTATATTTTCGAAATATGCCAGTGGCAATATAAAGATTGAAAGTACATAAAAATATAATTAATTATTCATGTCCGCTGGGCTTAATTATTTAATTAACATTTTGTTTTATATTTGAGTTTTTTTTAAACAAAAAAGCAAATAGTACGTAACACGTGACCTTGAAAGTATGTATAAACAATGTGTGAAAAGAAATCCCTCAAATGATTGATGGGATTTGAAAACGAAATGCAACTGTAAAATTAATGACAGTTTTGAATACAAATCGTGTTTCTGTTTTTGTCTAAAATATGCCAGTTAGACTGTATGTACGCTCCATGTAATGAAAGAGGAAATTGGGAAAATCCCATCAGTGCTCTAAGTGGCAATTCTCACTTACTGATCTATATTTAGCCAGCACTGGAGGTATGAAATCTATGCTATTTTGAAAAAAATTAAAATTTATTGATACATCCCAAATAACTTTTAGTTGATTTAAGCATATTCGACAGGTTAAATTGCAAGAACCTACTTAGAAGACAAATAAACTTATTTCAAGTTATAGTAAGATTTGTAATTTCCAGTAGCAAGATGGGAATATGAAAAAATATACTGAAACGTACATTTATTACTTCAAAAAATATCATTATCTACTGGAAAAATATATCATGTCTTGACATCATATTTATAATTCTGCTTATTTCTGACAAGTATTTGTGATAAGACAAAATGATTTTTTAGGAAATATTAAATACACTCTATGTAGCACAGAAATACATTACTAGGAAATGTTAAATACAATCTATGTAACACAAAAATACATTACCAAGAAATGTTGAATACAATCTATGTAGCACAAAAATACATT
>NW_013665734.1:473944-477287 GCF_000517525.1 Limulus polyphemus | reverse complement strand
ACATTACTATGAAACGTTAAATACAATCTATGTAGCTCAAAAATACATTACTAGGAAATGTTAAATACAATCTATGTAGCACAAAAATAGATTGCTAGGAAATGTTAAATACAATCTATGTAGCACAAAAATACATTACTAGGAAATGTTAAGTACAATCTATGTAGCACAAAAATACGTTACTATGAAACGTTAAATACAATCTATGTAGCTCAAAAATACATTACTAGGAAATGTTAAATACAATCTATGTACACAAAAATACATTACTATGAAACGTTAAATACAATCTATGTAGCACACAAATACATTACAGAAATATGAGCTGATAAAAATAAACACAAACAGTCGTTATCCCTCATCATGCTTGTGGATAGAGTTTGATAGCGTTGTAGAAAAATAATGTGTAGGTTATTTAAAGATAACTGATAATTACAGTATTTACAATTTTGTTTTCTCGGCTAGAATTCATGCCCAAAACCTCTCGCAAAACAAAGAAGAGCTTTGTTAACTAAGCCAAATGGTAACCCTCGTAACGGTTGTTAGAAAAGTACTTTTTAATAACTTAAAGTATCACAAAAAATGTTTTCATGCTGTTGTGAATTTCGTAATTATTGTTTAATAATATTCGAAATTTATAAGAAGTTATAACTTAGATGCAACACTTATTTTTTTTAAATAAAACCTTTCGTTAATTTTTAAGTTTTATATTAAACTAAAATTAGAAATACAAATCGTTCACCTTGAAACTGACCGTTTAAAGGTTTATTTTCATTACTATAGGCTGCTTATATGATTACGTATGATTGGGTTCATGTTACATGTTCCTGCCGTGTTAATTATCTCATTTCAATCGATTATGTTTAACCGTAGGTAACAGCTTTTTCGTTGTTGCAAACAAAATATCCGTAACCATGGAAACGATGTAACAAGCCCTTCATTTCTAGTCTTATGAAAGGGGAGGAGAAGATAACAGACTAAAAGGACATTTTTATGCGTATATGAGTACACATATACGAATGTCTCAGATTAAAAAGCAAAATGTGGTTAACAAAACTGTGTAGTTTTAGTTCTAATGTATTCACAAAACTAAAAAGTATATTCCCATTAAACTACGACTTCATCATACGACTGTAGTCACATTAAGAGGAAACTAATGGTGCACGGATTATAATCATTTAAAAAAAACTTAACTATTGATCCCTTGAAGTTTTACAGGAATATAATATACTGAACAACAACGAACCGTTTGGTTTTCCAAAGTTGTCCTTGCACGCCCACCTTTGAGAAAAGTAAAAAGATTGCCTTTTATTAGCCAGGAAATCATCCGTTCCCTTAAACTCCTACAAAAACGTTGGCCTCGATTACTTGCGATGACTTATAATTTAGCCACACCTTTAGGAATATAAAACTGTCTCAATTGGAGCCTATCCTGTCTTTTCCAAATCTTAAGTTTGTGTCCCCTCTTCTTATCATTTACAGAATATAGCCCAAATAAATCAGAGTCTTCTGTCCTATTGATTCCCTGGACAATCTTGTAAACTTCAAAAAGATCACTTAATACCCTTCTTTTCTCAATAGAAAATAAGTTAAGATATTTTAGCCTATACCAATATGATGAGACCCTTCTATCCCCGGAAAATACCCTTATATTCTATTGATTTTATTACTTATTAGTCACAGTGCTCCGCTTCAATTGCTTGATTAACTTATTTACAACTATGCGAAGATTCTTGTCTTCAGTTTGTTTGTTGTTAAGTGCAAAGCAGCATAATGGGCTATCTATGTTGTATCCTTCATGGGTATCGAAACCTGGATGTTAGCGTTATAATCATTCAAACTTACTACTTAATCACTGGGAAGCCTGCTTCTCCAGTTAAGCTATTGATCTAATTCACATTTATATTACACATCTGATCCAAATTACGAAATCTCCAATACATTAACTTCCACTTACTATAATTAAAAGCCATTTGACAAATATTTGTCCAACTTACCAATTGATTCAAGTCATTCTGTAATACCTTTACGTCTTCAATACAGCTAGAAGTATCGAGGAAGTTTAATGTCACCAGCAAACAGGTTCTGTTGTTAACCACAAAGCTACACAATGAGCCAACTGTGCTGTGTCTCCCACACGTTATTGGGATCCGAACTGTAGTATTATAATCTCTGAGATGTACCGCTTAACCATTGGGAAGCCCGTTTCTTCAGTCAAGCCATTGAGTGACTTTCCATATATATTCAACAAGAGATCCAAATTATGAAAGCTCCAATACATTACTTTGCACTTACTATAATGAAAACTTATTTGTCAAATATTTGTCCAACTTACCAATTGATCCTAAACCTCCTCAAAACAGTCAGAAGCAATGAAGAAGTTTAATGTTACCAGTAAGCTGTTTTAATATATTAGTTATGCCTATATCCATACCATTAGTATAATAACAAAAAGTAAAGGGCCAAGCATTGACCTCTGAGGGTTTCTACTAGTAAAAAGGGTCCAGTGTGATAGAACACCATTAATAACAACTTTTTATCTTCTCCCTTCCAACCAAATATTATTTTAACCCGTAATTTCAAATCACAGATGAAAAATCTTGTCTCATAATCTCAACATTGTTTTCTGAAAATTAGGAACTAAAATTTCGTTTCCTTTTACTGAATATGCAGCAAAAGATCAAATATAATTCCACTATGGCCTCCCTTCACCATATATTCCCTATTTCAAGTCTTGCAAGCATTTTCTACATTGGTGGTTGACAATAAATATAAAATGGTAACCCCTCTGGCTTACTTTATGACCATTTAGTGTGCAATATCAGCCTGAATAGTATCAAGAAATCTCTCTAATTCACTATTTGACTCCACATAGTCCCATTCAACCTGTTTAAAATTAAGTCTCTCATAATTATTGTACCACTATTCTAATTAGTAACAACTTTGATCTCACTATACAATTTCTCATCATCTGAACAAGTGGCCTATAAGAATCACTAGTTAAAAATATTTCCATCCTTGGAACCTCTGATTGTAGCCCGTAGAGATTTAACCTCGTGACTACCATTTTTAATTTCCACAGTCCCAGTACAGTTCATTCCTCGTTTTAAAAGTCTTTAACTATTAAATAACATATAATCTGGAAGTTCATAATAATTCCTAAAATCAGTGTTAGCGATTCCCATGAAATCAAAATCTTTTATTTCTTCTAGAGCTCTGAACTAATTTGTTTTGTTACTAATATTCCTAATATTAGAATAATAGCAACAAAATTTGTTATTGAATCTACCATGTTTATCTTTAAATTTCACAAACTTATCTGTAAAAATAATATTTAATTAAT
>NW_013665734.1:453028-473229 GCF_000517525.1 Limulus polyphemus | reverse complement strand
CTACTCCCTATCTTCTATACGCGGAGTTCGTCTGTAATCTCTAGCTTATAATTTATATTTACCCTGAAAACTATCCCGTAGATCCATCCAACTCGTCTGTTACCCTAGGCACGACCTTGTTAACATTTTGTTTAAGCCTTGGATCATGCTAAGTACTTTATTCCCTATTTATCTAGAAGAAACCTCCCGATAAAGAGGGCACATGCCCATTGCTGTCCCTGTATTTTTGAAATAGTTCTTCACATCTTTTAAGCAACAATTCCGATTTATAATTTTCAGCATCATTCGCTTCTACACTAGAAAAAGAGAATGTTCCTTGGTTCCAGCAACTAAACTGACAACTTGTTTAATAACGTTTTGAATTTAAGTACCTGACAAGTGAATGCTAGTCCTAATCTTTCTATGGTTCCCACTATAAATAAATGTATCAATATACTGAATGACAGAGCATACAAACGTTCAAATCTTTCAAACGTGGTACCCGAATGTTATCTGAGCCTGTCTCTATGCCTTTAATGTTTTTACCTTTGTATACTCATATAAGACTAGCACTATTATCACACTCTTCCCCAAAGTAGTCTTTACCCTAATTGTATTCAATCCCTAATCAATAATATTCCCCCTACTAATAGCAAAGTCTTTCCCAAAGATATCCAAATTTATCCTCAAATAAACAAACTCTACAAATGTATAGTGTACTTTATGTTTATAACCTCCTGAAATCATGAAACTTTTCATGCTTTGTCTTTTGTTAATTGGCCTAGTGATTATTTATTTGATGAAAATTTATTTAACCAGTTATTGGGGTTTGGGATTTTTTATACCAGTATATGATTATAATCAGAATAAGTATTTATCCTTGGTATTATGCTATATGACTCATTGCTTCGGACTTTTCATGTCAGTCAATTCAACACCCCAAACAAACGCATTTGATCAAATGATACAATCAAGTACTTTACAAGATGTGTTTCTTTCTTGAAGATACTCATTTATCTTTATTCACGGAAATCACAGTTTGCAGATTATTTCCATTTAAGCCTGACAGTGTAGAGTAAAAGAAACAGAAAATAATCTAAGTTTCCATTTTCAGCCACCAAGATAGTCCAAAAATGACTTTATGGCAGTCAGATAAACAAGTCAAAATTATATTCTATTTCAGCATAACAGAAATTTAAACTTATGACAGCCACTTAGTTGACTGTTAGCGTAATACATCAACTAAAACGATAAGAATGTTAGAGAACATAGTTAATAAACCCTGATTTAAATTTGCTGAGAAATACTGAATATTGTTGATTTAAACTTTTGTAAGGCATTTGTTAAGTATTGGCATGTATGTGATTGAAAATTTGTATAGACTGTTAATCTGATGAAATCTGCTATAGATAGAAATGTTGACATATTAATTTTATTGATTGATTGTTGAACTTCGCCCAAAGCTACTCTACGGCTATCTTCCCTAACCGTCCTTAATATCGAAGTAATAGACTAAACGGAAGGCAGCTAGTCAATATCATCTACTGCCAACTCTTGAGC
Organism: Limulus polyphemus; assembly: GCF_000517525.1. Classification (NCBI taxonomy): domain Eukaryota; kingdom Metazoa; phylum Arthropoda; class Merostomata; order Xiphosura; family Limulidae; genus Limulus; species Limulus polyphemus. The sequence goes on along the minus strand of NW_013665734.1, from coordinate 471,690 downwards.
TACTCTGTTCGAATACTTAGATGGATTTTAATATTATAACGTTGAAAGGGTAAACATGTACGATGACTGGATTCGAACCCGCGTCCAACATATTGCAAATCTGGTGCCCTAATCACCAGGATATGTCAGGTCTATTAGTCTTATGACCAGTAAAGTAAAAAAAATCAGATTCGGATCTTGAATGGAAACTTAATTGTCTCAAATACTGATTCGTAATAAAAGAGAATGGACGTGAGTGTATGAACAAATATAAATCCAGATAAAAATGGTCTTATTATTAAAGAATGTCTTTCTTTCTTTTTTAAACTATAGTCAATAGTGTCTTATTACTCAAGCTTTCGAAACGTCTGCGATTGAAAGCACTTAACTAACGAAGGGGTACAATTTCTTTATAGCTTTTGCATTTTGATCATGTGATATTTTCGAGATAAGTTACCTAAGCAGGATTTCAACAACGTGTACATACAATATCGATCTAAACGTGTATTATAATGATAATAGTGAATGGAAAATATCAGAAATTGAACCTTTTCACACATTTTCCTGAGTATTTGAAACCTGAGACGTTAAGAACAGAAGAACACTAACAGCTATTTTTTTACGTTACCTATGTTATACTATTCTTGATAACCAATCACACTGTCATATAAATGTCTATTACAAACACGCTGATACAATTAATCAACACTGTAACAACAGTTTAATAAACCAAACTGAATCTTTCTTCTGAACGTCATTGCTTGTCTTCCACGTGTATATTTCCGACCTATACTTGAGATACCCTTTAACCTTTTCTAAACTTTTATCGTCGATTTGGAACTATACAGACATATAATAGTATAACTAAAGTTTTAATAATTTATAATCTGGACATTTTGTTTTAATTGGGCAATAAGGTACGTATTTATCTGGTAGCCTTACTCAGTAGTGCGTCAAAATATACCGTAACTTATATTAAATAATGAATGTATAAATTTCAAAACCCATAAAAAAACAACAACTAAAAAGCATCGTAATAGGTCAGACTAATAAGGTAGGATACAAATCATAATATAGGAAGGTAATAAGCACCCTAGTAAGAAGGAAATCTGCAGACATACAACTTATTCAGAAAGGTAAGAGTACATCATTTTTTAAGATGAATACTTTATCTACTATCTATTACTATTTTAAATTATTGTTTAGATTTGTTGCTTCAACTTAGCCTGTTGAAAGTCAAACACGATTTTCTTAAAAATATCTTAAGCACAAATCAGTTATACTTCTGAATATGTGATTTCAATTCAATGTCTTCTGGTTGTTGTTCCTTTTATGTCTAAGTTAATTTAAGACCCAAAATATTTCGTAATTTTTGTTCAAAATTTTCGCATAAAGCTAAAAATGGTTATTTGCGATTAGCTGTTCCTAATTTTGAACTGATAGAGTCCTGAAGGGGTGATTGTTTTAAAATTTTGCGAAAAACTCCACAAAAACAGCATCTAGTCAACAACACCCATCGCCAACTTTTTGAGATGATCCTATCTGACTGAATTATAGAAGTTGATTGTCACTATTCTAACGTACCCACGACCCCAAAGTACGGAGAGCGTTTTTACAGCAACGAGGCGCGAGTCGTGAATCCACGGATTCAAGTCCGTGCGCGCTAACCTTTAAGTAATGCCTGGCATACTATTTATGCTGTTGTATATACAAATTATACACTCGTACTCATACCGTATATATTCTGCCATTTAAAAATAAAACAACGTTAGATATTTTTTCATTTCTTATAGCTGTAGGTATTATTTAGCATGAACATGAATTTTAGCTACATTTGTTATTAACCAAGAAACTATTCAAAGTTGCACATCTTGAATAAAGTATTGATTACTCTCTTTATGTAAAAATTTCAGATATTCGCGAAACCAATGGATGACACACCTGCTTTTTAATCAAAAATACCATAATCAAATTCCTGATCCTGCTATCACGTACTGACCTATTCAGGAATTATCTGGAGGTTGCATCATATTACCAATAGAAACGTAAGCTATAAAATTATTAGTGTGTAATAAAAACTGAACTATTTCATTATTAGTCCATCGTATAAGCTATTACCCATTCAAATATGGGGTTCCACCGTACATGAGGTTAGATGAAAAAAAAAACTTTATATTTTAGCATTCGTCCTTATCATCATCTTCATTTTTCAGTATATATATATACATGTTTTTAATGTAAGGTTCTCAGAGATGTAGATATTTTATTCCCGCTGTTTTACGCTTGGAAGTATTTAATTTAGTTATAATTATTTCAGTTTTTTCTCATGTAATCTCTGAAACTAAAAGCAGTGTTACATAACAGAATTTGTAACTTGTGTTGAATATATATACATATCCAGAATTTCTGAACCTTCAAGTTTAGAGTATTTTGTTATGGTGCGGTATATCCTATTTTAAACACACATTACACTCTCCAACATATTGGGAAGAGGAGTGCCATATGGTAGTATAAAGATACTTTTTTAATCATTGTTTATGTTTTTGCTATTAGTAGTTACATTTATTTTCCTGGATAGATCCTTGCACTGTTGAAAGAAATACGTGGGAAATGTGAAACAAAAATGCAGCCGTGTTCTTTACATATGCTAGTTTTATCAGTTGTGTACCATGATTAAAAAAATCACTATCTTTTTTGTATGGTTATTTTGTTATTAAAATTCAATATTACTCTTAGCATACGCTATTATTCATCAAAATAAAAGAACTTTGTACAGTGAGACTCTTGAGTCGTCAAGTACATCAAAAAGATTCATTTTATGAAGAGCGTCACTTCGTGACACAATAAAATACAGTGCTCTGAGAATTTCTGTAATTCGTAACAGGTGTAGTAAACGCCTTGTAAAATTGGTCGATTCAGATGACAATATTAGCTATAGCATTGTCTCTCGTGTAATGTTATTATCGTTGTTTTGGGTTGCTATCTCTTTCTTATAAAAAAATTAAAAAGCACAACTTGAGACAAAAACACACGCCATACGAAGGCCCGTGACACAAAAAGTATTTCTTAATATTAACTTTGCAAATACAATTCTTCTTTGTTTAATTATTCATGAGCACAAAAACTGCACAAATACATTAAGAGACTCTGACGTCAGTTGCGTAACACCAATCAGTTATGAATGCTTAGATTAATCTAACTTAAAGGTGTTTATATAAAAGGTTTATGTCGAACAAGTAGCAAAACAAAACATAAGACTTGAAGTCGAAGATGAACAGATTTAAAGAAAATATATCAGAGTCTGGAATTCCTGGCGTTAATACCATATTCAGGATAAAATCTAATTTTCGGAGGGTTATTTGGGTTTGCATGCTTTTAGTTTTTTTGGTATCCACTTTCAAAGAAATCTATGTATTACACCAAGAATACTCTTCTTATCCTATAACTGTTAATTTTCGAATGAAAACGGCAAAAGAACTTCCGTTTCCTGCTGTAACAGTTTGTAATAAAAATCCAATTAGAAGAAGCCAACTCTGTATTGCACATAAAGCATATAATGTATCAACTGATTTAGTCACTACTGCTTGTCGCTCTCAGGTAAAAGACTGCAATGCTTATATCTTATTTTAGTGAAAATTAAGTTTCTGAAATTTCTGTTATATTCTTAATCTACTTCAGTTATTTCACATTTGATTATAGTTGTTAAGTATTGAGATCCGATACTTTATAAATTCCTAGATGTATTAAGTTGGTTGAAATTCGGTTAACAAAATCGATACACAGAGAAGGCAAGGTAAACTTTGTTAACGTTAGAACTTTTTTATTCCCTTTTTGACATCTCAGCACCATCTATATAAAAATTAAAGGAAAATAAGAAAAGTTGAATGTCTTGTAAGATCTTCCTAAGTAAGCAGATGATTGTATTTGGTCACATAGATTGCAGAATGTTTCACAATTTACTCGAATTTGTTGAAGAAACTATAAATTATTCCCAACAACAGTTTATACATAAAGTTTAAGTGTAAGAGTATACAAAGCTTATTCAAAGTGTCTATGTGATAACTGTTCTGAAACAAACTTCATCGTTTCACACAAAATGATTTATAATTAATAATTTTAAAAATCCAAATAACTCTAGCGTTTCCCCCTCACGTTTTGTGACTTCTTTAAAGTAATTTGTAATAACGTTTTACGTCAATTGAACTTTACATTATGTATTTATCTTTATATCTAATACTTTTATTTTACAAGATAAAGAAACCAAATTCTCATAAAACGAAACAAATGAAAGAGAATCTCCTTTCAATCCTAACTGATCTGGATAAAGAACACGAATGGGACTCATCTTTCAGAGAAGATCTCGTAAGATGGTTAGCCAAACTTCAGGTTCAAAACATAAAACTTGCAAAACAAATTGGTCATCAAATGAAAGATTTTCTTTTCCAGTGTACTTACGAAGGTGAACAATGCTCCTTAAAAAAGTAAGTAAGCTAAGCATTTTAATTCTATATTGTTAAATAATAAATAATTATTTAATCACTGTTTTAATTCTATATTGTTTAATAATAAATAATTAATCATTGTTTTAATTCTATATTGTTAAAAAATAAATAATTAATCACTGTTTTAATTCTATATTGTTAAATAATAAATAATTAACCACTCTTTTAATTCTATATTGTTTAATAATGAATCATTGTCTTTACTATACGTACATTCTAAAACACGAGTCGCCTAAAGAATTTGAATGATATACAACGTTAGCTCATCGTTTTTAGAATTAAGACCAACATTTTGAAACCAACCTTTAAATGATTTTTTTACTCAAAACTTGAGCTTTAGAACAGATTCTGAGTGTGAGTAAATGTGAATAATAAAAACTTATTAATATTTTTAGAATTTCAAAGTATAATCGAACAAAAGATATATATATAGATTTCAGTTTAAGTTGGTATTAAGATACAGACGTTCTTTTAAATTTACAACTGGTATAGAGAATTTAGACTTCGAAACAAGCCTATGTTTGCAACACAAAATGAGATACAAGTTAACACTATTACAATACATTTACATTAGTAAGTGAAATGAAAATTTATATCTAAGAGACTGTGTTGAATATATTATATTTACAATTTAATACTATTGAACTTGTCTAGAAATTGTATGAAATTCTTTGTATTTTCTAAGCAGTTAAGCTTCACGGTTCAAATACTCAATTTTTTTATTTCTGTATCAAAAATATATAATTTTGTAACATGACACATCAGTAGAAGAATATTGGAACATCAACAGAATATGTAGCTATTAACAGTTTTTAGTTCAGTAAGAAACGTAATGTGCATTTACGTGTTGGTTGATAAACGGGTAAAAATATGATATATTGACTCTTGTGTGCGTTTTATTCTGTTCTTGGATATCCTTACTTTACAAGCTATGTTTAGGATTCATGATTATCTTTGAAGTTTTAATACTAACAATTAAATCATTTTTGTTGTTTTTCTTAGCTTATTAACAGGATGTATTTATATATATACAATCAAGAAGCAAATATCTAATATTTCAGTATGTACGTACAGTGTTGCTATAGGGAATGTGTCTTATCCCTATGAATTACACGCATATTTGCAATTAAGTAAACCTAGATAACTAACATTTTAAAGCCCTTTACGACTTGTAATCCGAAATATGATTGACTTAGGAAAGGCCCCTGTGATACATCATTTTTGCCTTAGTAATAATTTATCTACTATGAATTATTTGAGTACGAATAAAAACTCTAATGACCAGTGATATAGTCTAGAAATATGCAGTAAGGTATACACTCTATAAGTTATGAAGTAATGAGTTTGAGCTAAGTATTTTACTATTCTCGTTCACTATCTATCCTAAAAATAAAATATTAGAATTTTCATTTTCTGATCGGATATTAAGAGTCAACATAATTGGACCAGTTTGAATGAAAATTTAATTATCTTGGGTTCAAATCAAGACATAGGTAATAATTTGACAGTCTAATACAATTTGAAAAAAGAGAATTGCAAGTAAATTTAATTGATTTGCCTTGTATCAACTAAAATAAGCCACAAGTGGAAAAAGTAGAAAATATATTTTTTCAGTTTGATGATACACCTGAGATAATATTTGAGGTTCTAATATTGCTGGTCGTTAATAAGTACTCGAAAGAAAATTTTGTGAATTATGGTAAAATGTTCAAAATTATGACAAATATTATTAAAACATTACCATCAAAGACATTAAAACACGATCATTTTCAAAGTAAACGTACAGAAGAAAATCGCTACACCTTTTATGTTCTATTGATTACTACACGTTTTAACCGAATTAATTATTTCATAAAAAGGTAATGGATTTATTGAGTATTTTAGCTGAAAACGTTATTCAAGTGTATAATAAGTTTATGTATTTATTCGTAACATATTTCTTAATTTGTCTACCAAAACAGGTTGGTCAAAGTTACTTTTGACCTTTGTTACTAATTAAGCAATAAATGCAAATTAGCTCAATATTTTTTATCAGTATTCAAAACGTATTTTGGGTTTATGTCAGTGATTTTGTAATGACTACTACAAGCACGTTTGGAAACTGTTTTGTGTTCAACTCAGTTTTTAATAAGAAGCCTCCGAAAACAACTTACCGTCCCAGTTCCTATTTTGGTAAGTTGTATTCTATATTATACGAATATGTACAGATATATATTATCAGGCAATTGATTGTGGGTAAGGGAGTTATACTTTAGAAGTTATCGTTTTCAGTTTTTCTTGTATAATGATTATATTTTACTATGGTAGTTTGTTCAACTGATTCTCACACAACAGATACTATTTAGAAGATACCTATTCACAGTTGACGTACTTTAACAACATTTGTACAGACATGTTCCTGTCACACGAATAACGGATGTAATCTAAATAAGAATTAAATTATTAAAAATTACTACAAAAGAAAAATAATTAAGTGGTCAATATTTCGATTAAATAACTTTCAACGATGATGTTCATTTGGCCAATTAGTTATTTTCTATTACATTAGTTTAACTATTTTCTTTTACTTTCAGAGATTTCTGGATTATTTGATAGAAGTCTATAGCGATATTTAGGTTTATTTCAACGACAACCATAAAATCATTAGATCGGTTATAGATAAGTCATACTAAAGAAAAATAAGTTTAACTAACAAGTAAATTCGAAAAACAAGAAATTACAGTGAAATAACTTTAGTAGAGCGTTTTATAAAACTATGGAATGATAAAGAAGTTGAGGAATTATTTCACTAAATTAATGTGTTGGCAGGAAGATACTGTTAAGTACGATTCGAGAATTAAAATGCTACTCAAGAACGAGAAGAAATATTAATGACAATCTCATAATGTAGTTGCTCAAATTACATACGTATTAAGGATAAACTATCACCAAGACTTATAAACTATAATTTGGAGTAAAATTAAAAACTGTCGGAGTAGTGGCTCATGTGTTACCTTATCATGCCAGATAGACTTGTTTCCTGAATATTATCATACTAATTACCAGATTTTTGCAGAGTATTTGTAGCTAGTAAAAACTAAAGCAATGTTTAGGAAAATACAATGTTATATGATAATTTTTTCGTAATATATATATGTATATATGTTATATATGATATAACTTGACATAGTATAAAACTCATGCTAAGTTTGTGTGTGTAATATAAATACCTAGACAGTATTAGTAGGAAATAGCATTTCTAATTTTCGAAATAAAACGGTTTTTTAGACTGCAAATCGGAAGATTTTAATGCATGTGTACAAAATCTTTACTCCTTATTCACTTGTATAATGTGGACTAAAATGTATGCCATAATAATATGATTTTCTCATAGCTTATATCCATCGTCTTATAGTTTTAAAGCAATTTAACTAATTGGATATAAATTTACTATCATGCAAATAATGGATTTTTAATATTATTAGAAGACAAATCTTCTTATAACGTAAAATTTATCAAATATATATTACAACTTAAGACAATAGGCGTTGTCGTCTTATGACTTACGATTGACTTAAGTTATTAGAAGAAAACAAAAATGTAAAATTTATGTTTGCGTTATACGCCTATTTTGGAATATTAAATTTATTTTGTTCTCTTACTTTCTATTTTAGTTTTGCTACTTTTTAAACTTGAAAATATTTGTATCTCATATGTTACCTTGTGTAACCCTCAGATTGCGAGTCGAGCTCCCTGACCACCTGGCCATGCCACTTTGTTTAATATAGATTGCTGAAGACGAAATAAATATATATTCGAAAATGTTCAAGTATTAAATGTCTGTTGCTGTTATTGTTATATTTTTATTCAAATTTAGATCTCGATCCCTTTCTAGAGAACTCAATATATTTTACAAATAGGGCAATCTCAAAAAGTTTAGTCCAGAAAAGACAAAGTCCAAATTACATATATTTAAGATTATGCGAGTAATAGCTGATTTCATTTATTATTTTATACGAAAGTTTTTTAATTGATTATCTATAAAATTAAACTCAATTAGCGTGCAGATGTTTTATGCATAGAAATGTAATATTTATGACTGATTTTAATAGGGCTTCATATATTTCGTTTAGTTTAAGAGCGCGTGCATAGCTTTAATGCTTTTTTGTTCAACAATACAGAGTGTTTTAAAATTCCTGTTCTAGTTTATTCATAAAATCCTTCTATTATTACGAATATTTCCGTGTAAGTGTATAAAGTATATAATGTTGGACAGTTTTTAGTAAAATCGTTTTCGGTTCAAAGACTAATTTAGATACAGAATAATTATACATGCTAAAAATAACACCAAATTCATTCCATATTATCAAAGGGCGATATATAGTTTCATTCAAAATAAACAATACTTTGGGTTTAAATATGAGAAATAAGTGGGAAGTTTCGCGAGAATAACTATGTATAGTGATAATATATATATATATATATATATCTAAGTATATATGATTAAACTTTCGAGTATTGGTGTTTAAAAATATCTGAAACCTCTACGTTAATATTTTAAACTTTACAGTTTATAAAGCCAGACTATAATATTCATATTAAATTAGAAAGCTTAGTTTTCTAAACAAACAGCAGTTTAGTCTACTAATAGGCTCGAACCTAGAACTGATGACTTTGTTATTACTATATTCATTCTATGTGCTCCAACTTCATGATCTAAGAGCCTTTTTATTTTTGAAAAACCACAACTCTACTGTCTTAAATTATTTTAATAATAATAAAATCTTATTACATGAATTATGGTGTGTACACGTTTTACAAGCCGACGAAGAATAGTTACAATTATACTTGTCAAGAAACATTAGTAATAGGCCTACTACATTTTTTTAAACACTACATTCTTAATCTAGTCTCTTAGGGATTTTCTAAAATTAGAAGAATTGTATCCAAACCCACAATATTTATCATACCCATTGCCGACGATGCATTTATTATTATACACTCTTAAAATTATTGAAACTCCCTGAGAGACTAGATTAAAAATGTAGTGGTTAACAAAGTGATGGACCTAATACTAATGTTTTATGACAAGTGTAATTGTTACACGAATTGTTAGGTAAATTATATCCCAAAACCAACTTCTGTTCAGTATTTTGTTTTCGTTAAAAGCAGTGTTTCCCTTACACACCACCACGTATTTATGTAATGAACTAAGAAAAACTACAATGGTAAAAATAAAAAAATACAGGTAGAGAAGGGTGAAGTTATATACTTATATTCAAATTTAAATGCTCTAGTTATAAGCGTCCATACTGTGACTGATAAATTTAATATTACCTGTATACTAGTTCCCCCTCCCCCTACACCCCACTCACACACACACACACACTACAAAATACTTCGCAGTTTTGAAATAAATACTTGTATACATTAGGTATAAGCGAGGTAAATAATTTTTTCCCTTACTCTCAACTTATCTATCACAGAGTTAAAGCAGAATACTAAACCTCTCAAGCCTGGTTCATCCTACAAATGTTTTCGCTGTATAAAGAATAAAGGAGCGATAACCTTCAATTTATTAAAGCTTTTTATTTATATATACTTTTCTATTCATTAATGTTTTCATAGCACTATGAATAATAACGATAAATTTCTATTACTGACTCAGATGGCCATGGTTTGAAACCTGTTAGCGAGTGCGAGTAAATTAGTTTCGTGTTCAATGTTTGCCGTCATTAGATAAAGAAGACTCTTGCGCATGCAGAAACGAATTGTAAATCTCGATATGTTGAAAAAAGTTTTTGAAATGAAATAGTATGGGTGAGTGTGAATGTATTAAGGACAATTCAACATGAAACTGTCACCTACACCAAAGACATACAATTCTCTTTTGTGCTGCATAAGGGATGTTTCTCAAGACTTCAATTTGCAAATGGTTATGTTATAGTATATGTTGTGCAAAGAAAGCAAGCGTATGTTATGCTAAAACGAAATCTGAAACGTCATCTATTATTCGATTCACCGCTTGTCACTGAGGTATACCAGTTTCTGGCAACCCTGGACAGTGGGGAATCGAAAGAACATGGTTTTTTAGTTCTATTTTACTCACAACTCCAAATATAATGTATTTTATATTATAATGATCATATCATATTGGCCAATTTTGTTGTGATACTTCTTTTAAGAACAAAAAAAAAACAATTAAAAGGATAAGCTTAATTTAACGTTTTCAGGGTTAGACTTGGTTTTAAATATTGAGCCAGATGAATACCTTCAAAAGATAAGAGAGCAAGGCGTGGCTCTTCTTATTCATACACCAACAAGTGAAGGGAGTTTGGAAAAGGATTCTATCTACCTAAAACCTGGAGAAGCTGGATATATAGGATTGAGAGCAGTAAGATGTTATGTCCCATTGTTATTTTAATGTTCGTGTGTATGAAAGTAATAACAAAACATAGCCAGATATTAAGACTTAGGTTCTTTGAAGATAAGCAACAGAAACTTCAGACTTTTAACAAGTCTCTAAACACTATAGTGTACAATGTTTCTTATATGCTATGTTTCTTAATAATAAAGTGTTTGTTTGAAGAAATAATAAACAACTTTACCTTGATGCCTATCAATAAAAATCGTAATTTTTTCATTGTTGAACGTACTTTGAATGTTCTTAATAATTGCTTGTGAAGATAACCTAATACCAAGTCACTTCATAACTTAGATTAGGTAGATGAAGAACAAATATGATCGTTTTTTGATTAGAGTATTTCTTAGAGTTAGTTTTAATGATAGATATGAATTATTTACAGATTAAGTAATCATTTTATATATTTTCTAGGTTCAAATTGCTCGTTTACCCTCGCCATATCCCGATAAATGTCGCAGCCATTGGCCAGAATGGGTCAAAAACCAAAGAGTTAGGAAAATGGCTTACACCCGAAACGTTAGTATTTAACCACAACTTATAAATATGTCATAATATTTCAATAACGATCTAGATTAGCAAATGGAATTTAGATTAACGCACTTTTCAAACTAAGGATCGTCGTAAAATAAATAAAAAACTTAAAAAGACCGCAGCACATAACGATGAAGGAAAATTAAAAACTGTGCAGTGATACGCATGAAAGTCAGTCTGTACTTTTGTTGAAAATGTCTACCATATACATTAAACTTGAGAAAATATATAGATTATATGATACAGGTGATTTTTTGTTGATATTATTAAAAAAAAATTGCGAAGTGCATTTACTGTCTAGTATACTGGATGTTACTGTCACGTAAGTTGAAAAGTTAAAATAATCAGGGAGATATGGAGTATAGTTAAATTAATTTATAGTGAAGGATTAACTGCATGATTAACTTTAAATACGCCCCTCTTGCTAGTTTAAAATCATACATATCTGAGACATGTGTAAAATTATTGTGCTGGACTAACGAGGTTTATGTTAATATAAAACTATGGATAGGTAGTGTAGTCATGGTAATCCAAAAGAAAACGTTTTACACATTTATTGTACATGTGCAAAAGTTCTTGTGTTAAGACATTCTTCAGTAATAACTCTATCTAGTGGCAGTTATATGATGGTATTAGAATGAGTCTTTAGTTCTATCGATTGAGCTAACTACGACATATCACACTCATTTCAAAGATTCATCTGACATGAATAATTTTATATAGCGTTTCAGAAAATTGTTATGATGTTTATAAGTATTGAAAGAAAAGCAGAAAATATCAAGATGGTGCCACGTTAACAGTGGCAAAACGTTGTTTTGAAATGATATACTTTTTTCTATCCCATTTGAGCTGTATTTTGAATTTTAAAAGATTAAGAAAGACGCTTGTTTTGCCGTCCATTCAACCAAATTTCATCGATCAAAATGACGTTTATAAAGCTTTTTTTAATTTTAAGCATTTCTAAAAAGAAATATGTAATATGAAGTAAATTTAAGTATGATATGGTATATTCCACTGAACTTTCATAAAATATAATATTTTTTATTAAAATCAATAAATTTCTATTGTTTATACGTTGCGTTTTTTATGTTCAACAGGTTTGTCTTGATTTATGTACCCAGAAACACATAGAAAAACATTGCGGCTGTCAGCTTTCTTGGATTCCTCTACTGGCTACTGATTCTAAACCGAAGATTTGCAACACAAAACATAAGAGTTGGGTTTGTCTTCTTTCTTTGCATGTGGAAGTAAAAACACTTCCTTTTGAGATTAGATGCCTAAAGAATTTTACAGACACTTCATAGTATTGTAAATACATAAATCACAAATGGCCTGAGTTCTGAAATCTACGTCATTTCAGTTGTGATTAATGTCCAGCACAAACAACCAGAAGTTCATTATAAATTTTAGTAGAACTGACAAACACAATTATAACAAACAATCATTAATGGATATATCGATGCGACATCTTGAAAGTTCACTGGCTATAGCTATTTACCAGGAATGAAACCACAAGAAATAGTCAAGACAAATTTTAAAAAATCTTGATCTTCTTTGCAAAGCGTTCACAAACGCTAACTCACAGCAATGGAAGTAATATAAACTTACAGATAACATAGGTATATACAAGATAGAATGTGAATGTGGTAGTGTTTATATTGATCAAACTAAAAGAAATTTAAAATATAGATTGCAATAACACAAAAGTTAGATAAGAATTAATAAAATAGAAATGTCAGCTATAGCCGAACATGTAAAAACTACCCAACATACAATATTATGGAAAAAAAACTTTAGTTTTAGCTCAGCCTCGAAGTTTTAAATCATTAAATATTAGAGAAACATTAGAAATAATGAAATATATAAAAAAACAAAACCAAGTATTAAATAGAGAAGAAGGACCAGCAATTCAATATGTTGATATATGATGAGATATATTATATTTTTTTATATATCAACGGAAATATGTAAATAACAATGAAGTAATGCGACAAGGGGGAAAGTATAAAATAGTCTCGTAAGTTACTCCTGAGGATGACGTAGATCACGTCGAAACATGTACTTGTAGAGATATTTTAAAGTGGAAGCCGTACGGCTTCAATAACGTTTTTATTGTGTAAATATAAAACGTTGTTTTTAATTAATTATTTATTATAATTTAAGAAAAAAATTAAAAAATTTAAACACAAGTGCCGGTAGTGGATATTTATAGAGCCTTTCTTGTTCTCTACAAAAGACTAAAAGCTCGTACAATAGAGCGTTTATGTCAGCAACACGCTTCGAAATCAAATTCCAACCCAATTCTCTGCCTTAGCCTCATGAGACAAAGTAAAGGCAGTTGTTAGGAAAGAGAGTCCTTTGGCCTAAAAAAGTCACATATCTTCTGGAATATTGATAATATACTAAACAAGAATTTGAAGATGATAAAGTCTCGCAACTTAAACACTTCACAAGCTTTCAACCAAATCCTGAAATCAAAGACAGTTCTATATTAGAAAGGTGGCGGAAGAAACCGGAATCACAGCAGTTCCACACGACAACGTATCTGACAAGTCCTTTCTGTCTTTGATTTGTTTAAAGTGATCTTGGAAGTCGACTCTGACTTACAGTGGAGAAGCTGTGGAAAGATTGCCAAGATGTGTGGTGCAAGACTGACCTCGCAGTCTATCGAAGGACTGCAAGGTCTTTCTATGTTATAAAGAATATTCATAACATAGGATATAAAGGACATTTATATTTTGTTATATAGGACATTTGATGTCGGGCATTAGGGTATAAAATCGTGGTTATAAGATTGAACAGAATGAAGAATAGTGGAGGTGATTCCAATGATAACTAGGGATCTGGAATATAGTTCTTACAAAGTGCGATTAACTATCAGCACGAGATAATAAAACAGTATACTAATGTTTCTATTTTTCAATCGAATGGTTTAAAACTAATACACGAGGTTTACTCATTAGTTGCGTGATTATTTTTCTTTTAATATGTATAAAACTAGAAACAAAACTTGACATTCTAAAATACTATTTACGTTTAATGACTGCTCCTAAAATAGCTTAAAATATGTTAATATTACTCATATCAATGCGATTTGAGCGTGTATTAATGGCACAAATACAAGAATGCATTCTTGTAATTTTTTGTGATTACAGATATTAGCAGTTGTGTTTATGAACATATGTTGAAGATATTCTCCTGTGAATGTGAACCAAATTGCCAGTAAGTACTGTATTTGTTGAACTTCTATAATCTGATTATACTTAGCTACTTAGGGGCCGAGCGCGTTTTCTTGGTTAGCGTGTCCGGGTCATCGACAAAAATGAATATAGTAAGTAAAATTATGTTTTTACCTTAATAAAATACCAAACTAATAGTGTCACATGTAAGTGATCAAACGATCACGGTCACTAATGAACATTTACTAGGAAAGCATTGATATGGCCTAAAGATAATTCAATAGACCTTGTTTTGAAGAGTTATGCTTTTCGTTTGAATAAATTTGTATTACTTGACTGAATGCGTGCTCGTGACAAAGAGATAACTCCAATATATATTCATTGGGCTAAGCGGTCAGGTCAGAAGCCCCCAAGGCTCAGTCATAGTCATTCTTAACTTACAATTACTGAAAATAGAGAGGACACCCGTGACAATTAATGTTAAAGTAATAACAATTATAATGTTAACTTAACATTGGATCGTCCGATTTTCAGCCAGGAAAACTAATCATCAAGCCATACCAGACCCAATAGTTAGAAAAAAAGATATATTTTGTGTCTTCTGGTTGAATGAAGCGCTAGTTATATAATGTACGTTTGAAGGAGAGATACATCTAAATGTGTAGTTCAGTGTGTCCGAAAGGGCTGGATCATACTAATGTGTTACAAGTGAGGTGGAAAAATCAAAGTTTCTGATTACAATAGCATGCATTTGAATAATAATCCCAGTGTTAGGACTAAGTTCAAATACAGTCGAAAGCTATTTCATTTATCAATATTTGCTTTTCAAGTGTTTATGTATGTGACGATATTCTTACTTTATAGGTCAGTTCTTTTGGTGACTGTTTGACCAACTGGCAAGTTTTTAATTAATTACGTTTCAAATTGACTCCTTAAATGGTGTATATATATATATATATATATATTATTAATTCCTTTGTGGTTCTAAAACTATTAATATTCATCTGATCATTTACATCACGAGCAATTCTCGTCAACTGCAAACAAAATGCATAAAAACGTTTTGAATAATGATCGTATAATAGTTATAGACGTAAAATAACAATGATAAATAAATATATGTATGTTTAATATGTTTGTTCTATCATACAGTTAATTTTGTCGTTAATAAAGGCAACCCGATCCAAGGTTTTAAGCACGTAATTACAAGCAGCACTATTTTCTTAAGTCGAAATATCACCCATATTATCATGTTGACGGAGTTATAAGTTTTATACAAAATAGTTTAAAAATATGTTTGAGGTTTTCCAGTTGAAAAAAAGAACCACTACTGTAATAGAATAATAACTGAAATAAATGTCATAATCACAGTTATTTATTGTCACGTTTTATTACATGTCTCGTTAGAATGCAACTGTTATTAATTATGCTGTTGAAGCTGAATTTATCATAAATATCACACAACAAATCCAAGAAAAAACAACAAAGGCTAGTGAAGTTTATGAATATAAGGAGTAATTAACTTTCTAATTCTATCTTATTGAAGTTAATTTGGCTGTAGTATACCCCGTGTGGGAAGCTTCTCCCAACACACTGAAGGATATTTTTGCTGTTATTGTAACGAATATACTTGACGTATTTCTTTCGGGTGGTTTTGTTGGAATGTTGGAACTAATTAAGTCAAGGTGATTAATTAACTTATATTATTACAATGTTGCCAAAGATCCAGCAGGTCGACAAAATGTCCTTTGCATGTTATCTTATCACACTTAGTAAAAATATACCTTTCTTTTTGATTGGACGCAGCTTCACTTAACGAAGTATGAACGAACCTTAAAGAGGATTTGTTTTTCGCAAGCGATTGTTTTCGTACAGCAATAAGTTAAATATTTGGGGTAGTAACTTTGAAGTCAAAGAGCTATTTTTGTAACAACAACAAATGAATCAGAACATTAGTAAAAACAAAGATAAGCCCGCTATACATTTAGAGAGTTTCCAATGTTTCGATAAGATAGAGTCTATAAAGGCCTTACTTTGCAATACTATAATATGTTAAAGTATTACAAAGTTAGTCCACGAAGAAGTGATCTCAAAGAAGTATTGGATATTGTAATAAGTGTTATTAAAGTTTATGAGCTTGAATATTTATTGATAAACAAGACTATTTTTTTAAACTTTCATACATTTGCTTCTCAAATAATTTAAAATAATGAGACTTGTTTGTTGTCTCGTTTTAGAGAAACAACATACGAGACCAAGTACACTGCTACAAAATGGCCGTCATTGAGTGGAGATGAATTAAAGGTTCGTTAAAGTTAGCCAACATAAATTATAAGGCAACTAGGTATTGCAATAAATACTTCATATTTATATGAGACAATAGGAATAACATTAATATTTCTTTTTCATGAATTGAATATGGTTTTTTAGAGTTAATATAATGATAAGCCAAACTAATTAACATTCTTTAAAAATTCAAAGACGATACAGCTAGTTGTTCGTTTATGTTTAGCAGACGTATCTTGAAAAACTAAACCGTTGAACAGAGTAAATGCAATTATATGTTATTCTTCACATTACGTAAAATTTAGTTTGTTTTTAACGAGCACTTGAGATTAACTATATGAGAATGCTAGCTAATATATTATCACTAGATTATATCATTGATATTTGGATATATCCTTCCTTATATTCTCTTCTTCTTTTATATAGTTTTTTATTGAATTTGGTGATAGATATAATAAAGGTTCGATTTTAATAACTTTAGCACTATCTTATTTTACGTTAAATAGGTGGTTAGACAAGGATCACATTTGAAAAGCAAGGCTAGGCCAGAATCAGTTAAGTAAGTATATCAACGGCTTAATATTTCTCAGCTATAATAATCTACAAAATATTCTAAATCAATAAACTACAAGTGCTTTAATGAAAGAAGGTAAAAGAGATGAATAATTTTTACACTTTTCTGATAGGTGTTTTTATGGATGAACAAAAAAATTACATTTTATATTCTAAAGTATTAGATCAAATAGAATTAGCGAAACCATTAATGTGGATTAATTTTGAGCAGATTGAAGTAGAAAGAAAAGTGAATTATTTTCAGGATTATGTGTAAAAACTGTCGTCTTGATTTTAACACTTATTAACTTTCTCTACATCCCCTGAGTTCTGCAGCTTAAGATAAGATCTGACAACATTACAGAAAAAATGTGTAATTTGTGGGTTTCATTCAGTGTATTACAACTAACTATTTTCTCAAAAGTCATGAATTATAGTATAGACCAAAGAATTGTATAACTGTGAGTTTAATTTAATATAAGCTTTATCCAAAAACATAACACGAAGACAATATTTAAAAAGTAAATTGGGATTGATCGTCATTTCATAACGCTCCCATGGCTGAAAGGGCGAGAATGTTCGGTAACGGGGATGCGAAACCCGTGACCCTTAGATTGCGAGTTGAACACTTTAACCACCAGGGATATTTAGTTAGAGTGAAGTTTATCAAATTTTGTTTACTGTAAATAATAAGAATTAAGAAACGAATTGCACACTTACCCATCTTGAGGAATGAACATTAGTTGTTTAATATTTGCACTGTTGTAATTTTCCTCTACTAAAATTTAAACGATTAGAAATAATCAATCATTATTTTCAAAGTATTTTCAGCAATAATATCGTTTAACTGAAATTTCTGTTTTCACTTAAGTTCTGTTTTGTAAAGTATCACATGATTTAGTGACTACCCAATAAGAAATAATATGTCAATATTCTGTTTAAGTATTGAAATTCATTGTTTATTTTCTAGAAACATTTCAAATTCTAAGCTTTAATTAGATCATTTGAAAACATATAGGAAACATTTAACAATATGTATACTTGAAGGCTTAAATATTAATACTCTTCAATATATACAATTAAAACTGACTTAGTGATTAACTATAGATTTTAAAATATAATATACAATAGTAGAAACAGAGCCACTCTAGCTTTACGTGCAGAGAGTCTGGTGACATAGATTAGTTCTCGAGATGTTTGACATTTGTCTAATTGTAGAGTTTTAAACAT
>NW_013665734.1:444463-452419 GCF_000517525.1 Limulus polyphemus | reverse complement strand
GAAGGTGTTTGGATGCTTCACGAACTCTCCCATGATCATCGTTTCCAACGTGTGTGAACATTGCTTCGTTTCTTCTGGCGCGTAATGCGCGTGAACCATTTTAGAACAGAATTGTCACCTGTGATGAAAAATGGATTCTTTATGCGAATATCAAACGCCAAAAACAATGGCCCAGTCCTAGACAAATACCACTTTCGACCCCAAAACCTGGATTCAATCCGCAGAAAGTGATGCTTTGCATTTGGTGGAACATCAAAGGAGTAATTTATTTCGAACTCCTCAATCCACAGCAGAGATCTATAGTCAGCAACTGGAACGTTTAAATCAAGCCCTTCACCAGAAACGCCCTTCACTTGTCAATAGGTAAGGTTTTCTTCTTCTCTACGACAATGCACGTCCACATGCGGCACGTTTGACGCAACACAAGATTATGGAGTTGGATTGGGAAGTTCTCCTACACCTACCATATTCTCCAGATGTGGCACCATCAGATTACCATATTTTTGGAAAAACGTATGCAAAAGTGGAAAGTGTTAAAGAGGACATCGACATGTTTTTTGGCTCAAAGCCAATTGATTTCTTTAATTAGGGCATTAACAACCTGTTTGTAAGATGGAAAAGCACCATCAATAAGAATGGGGACTATTTCATTTAATAACTGTTTTGTTTTGATATATAATTTGTTCGGGTTTTTTAATCTAAAAAAAGCGACTTTAATTTCTTGACGACCTAATATTATTAGACCAGTTCTTTACATTGTTGTCGATGAGCATTATTCCATAACTTCATTACTATAGCTCATAGACTTATCGCATTAATTTATTTCTATTATAGTTTTATATACTAATTATTAATAAATTATTCTAAGAATGATACTTGAACTTTACTCATATATATAAGAACAAAATATTAATTTTATAAAAAAACAGATTGAAAGTTCTACTAAGCAAATTGGTTTCTATATGAACCGCTCGGTATGGCCAGGTGGTTTGGGCGCTCAACTCACAATCTGAGGGTCGCGGGTTCGAATCCCTGTCACATCAAACATGCTCCCCCTTTCAACCGTGGGGCGTTATAATGCGACGATTAATCCCACTATTCGTTGGTAAAAGAGTAGCGGTTGGCCGTGGGTGGTTATGACTAGCTGCCTTCGATAGCCCTCGTGTAGCTTTGCGCGAAATTCACACAAACTATATGATCCTACGGTAATTTAAATTCTAGTAAATATTTAAATCAGCAGTAAATATATAATTAAAAATGTAAAAGAAAAGTTATGACAAATTTGAAAGAAAAATAAAATGAATTTCTCACGTTAAATGTATCCATTGCATAATTTCGTATTAAGACCTATAAGACACGTGCGATTGATGAGCATCTGCAAATGTATTATAGGTTAGTGTTAGTCTATTAGTACACACTGCATTATTAAAATTAAGGATCCATTTATCTTACTATCGATGATGAAAATGAGCACATTTTGTCTAAGTTAATACATGCTAAATTTAAAACTAATAAACAATAGTTAAAAATGCGATTATGAAATAACGTACTTGACTTGTAGTGTAAATTATTCAAATACCACAAGTTTTTGTTCTTTTAACGACGTTTCGACCTCATGCTGAAGCCTTCTTCAAAAGAAAATATAGCATGTCATGTAGTTCTAGTTTATTAAAAAACTGATATACCTAAAAACAGCAAATTACGAAATGTGTTTTAAATGCATGGTTTTAATTTATCTTAAGATAAGTAAGTAATGTCAATTTGAAAATGTTAGTATGACTTTATTCAGTTACTCTTAGTCAATCTTATGTTATTTTTGTTTGTTTTTTCATACTGGATACAATAAAGTTTAATTTCTGATTATTTGGATACTTTCATAATCTCATTGTCTTATATTATAATCAATGAATAGTTTGAACTAGTTAGAATAATGGATACATTTGTAAATTATTGCTCTTTATATTGGTTATATTTATATTTTTTACAGAGGACTGGTGCGAGCTGTTATATATTATCAAACACTAGACTACGAAGAACGTATTCAAGAAGCTAAATATTCGGTTAGTTTAGCTCCTAATCGTGTAAAAGGTTTAACTCTTATACCGACAAATGAAAGAAAATATTATAAGAAAGCTAACCCTAAAATTTAATTGTTTATGTTGAATAGTGGTTTCCAGACTGATAGAGCACAAAAGTTTTCATCTTTTATCTGTCGTCGTTCGTTACCCACAAAGCCTTTCGCTTAATAACAAATTTATGTCTTTAAAAAATATCGAAAACATATAAAGTTGTAAGTTGGATTTTTTTATTTGTTTGTTTGTTTGAACAAAGCTACACAATGGGCTATCTGTGCTCTGCCCACCACGGGTGTCGAAACCCGGTTTCTAGCGTTGTAAGTCCGTAGACATACCGCTGTGCCACTGGGGGGCGGATATTTGTATTTTTATATACTGACAATAACTGTTAGGCAACTGGATTTGTAGTTTTGTACTAGGGTGGTTTAGAAACGATTTTCACGTATTATTTCTGCTTTCTTCAAATTCTTGTAAAACAAAACTGTTGAAGAAGAAGTTTGGTTTGTAATTTGTGAAATAAAAACAAATTTTAAAAATAATATTTTGTTTTCATATAAGAACTAAAGAATCGTGAATTATTCATCTCTCCACATCTTCTGTTGAAATTATCAACTTGATGATGTAACTTACAATTAGATAATTTAGAATGTCAAACATACATAAAAGGGAGATTAGAAGAACAGAAAGCTTAATGCGATTTTATACACGTTTTCTGCGTTTAAGTAACATGAAAATGATAAACATTAAAATTTATATAATGATTTTTTATACATCTTAAACATGTGCACTACGATTAATAGAAAGACAAAGCGAAAAAATACAATACGAAGGATATAATGTAAAAAAAAAATATTCGCATTGAAAGATTTGTTTGTTTGTTGACTTGTAGTTAAGCACAAAGCTACACAATGGGCTATCCATGCAATATACTCTTAGAAAATCATATAACAAAGCTTAAAATATTTCCTCTGATAGAGTAATATGACAAAGAACAAAATTATTAATCTTAAAAGAGCAGTTTGGTAAACCAGTAAATACTCACTTTAAACGAGTAATTAGATTAAACATTTCGCTCTGAAAAACTCTTAGCTAAAACAGAAGAATTACATTTAATATGAATAGGTAGTGTGTTTATTCTAAAGTTATCATTCTTCACTAAATACAGATTGTACTAATATTATTTTCAATAATTTTATGCAGCATGCTACACAACTTATAACTTTTTATCATTATTTTTCTTTTCAGTTTGAAACGTTATTGGCAAATATCGGTGGAATTATGGGAATGTACGCTGGCCTGTCATTTCTAGTGGTGTTCGAATTCTTCGAGCTTCTTTTATACGGTTTGAAGGAGTTGATTGGCAGCAAGAACAAAGTACCATCAGTTGTCACAGTCAGAACTATGAGTAAATAATTTATGAGAGGATTTACATTTAGTGTTGTGTTGTTTTTTTGATCGATAGTACATTGATAAAAATTACGTTTACAATGGAAGACATTAATCGATCACATTATTTGTGGCCATACGGCAGTGAGAAATTAGCAATATCAAAATAAACAACTATTGCATTACACTGATGATTTTTTTTATCACAAGGGGTAAGAAAACTAGTGTTTGTTCTATCAAAATATTTAGGACTATTCGACAATGACCAAAATATATCGCATGCGCCACTGCACACATTAACAATATTTGAGTCAGTCTTTACAACCAAAATGTTAATACAAATTAATTAAAGAGAACGTGAAAATTTCCAAGCAGTACAGTTTTATTAATGACAGACTTCAGCTATCTTTATTATGCTTTCTCTAATACGAAGGCCACATTTCTTGTGGATTGCTATAATGGCGTACCTGCTGTAGAACAGTTGAAATTTTTCGGTAGTAATTATACTTACTAGATTTTGCCTGCTCGATTACTCTATGTTGCAACCATCTAGCGATTCTGCCATCATAAGCCCCAAATCAACAAAGGCAAAATTACTGATAGACAACCAGAACTAAAAAGGAAAAAACAGCAACGATATAATATCCAATAAGAAAGAGTTACACATCGTGTGAATTTTTTTTTTAGATTAACTGGATTTTGTTATTAGCGTGTCAGAAGTTTCTAAAATTCACCTGGTTATGTTACTCAGCCTGTCATTATTTTTATATAGACATGGTATGTTACTCAGCTTGTCAGTATTTTTACATTAACGTGGTTATATTATTCAGCCTGTTAATATTTTATATAAACCTGGTTATGTTACTCAGCCTGTCAGTATTTTTATATAAATCTGGTTATGTTTTTCACCGTGTCAGAAGTTTTAAAATTCACCTAGTTATGTTACTCAGCCTGTCAGTATTTTATATAAATCTGGTTATGTTACTCAGCCTGTCAGTACTTTTATATAAATCTGGTTATGTTACTCAGCTTGTCAGTACTTTGATATAAATCTGGTTATGTTACTCAGCTTGTCAGTACTTTTATATAAATCTGGTTATGTTACTCAGCTTGTCAGTACTTTTATATAAATCTGGTTATGTTATTCAACATGTCAGATGTTATTACAGGGACCTGCTGTTGTTATTTTATTATTAAAATGTTTCAGATTCTCAGCATATCAATAGTTTTTAGTTGAACCTGGTTTGTGTTATTCAGCGTGTCAGAGTTTTTTCTAAATATTAACCCAAAGTGTCAGAAGTTTTTAGGTTAACCTAATATGTTACTCGGCATGTTCAACTTTTGATATGAACCTAATTTTACTCGACAGTTCAAATTTTTCTAGACGAACCTGGTTATGTCTAATGAATTCACATTATATATTACTTTAGGGGATAGAAGAAAACATTTCAAAGTAGATTGGATTAAATCTTCTGTTCACTTAGTTGAATACATAAAATGTACATTTGCTGTCAGAAATTCATGTTGTAAAAATATTAGTTCTGTATGTCGGATCTAAGATCGTTAATACGGCCCAGAACGGCATTAATAGAACCTTTCTTGAAAGAATCATATTTATACTTGAGCATAATGCAGGAAAGCAGTTAGGCAACAGTTCTTTGTGCAACAACAACAAAAATATTTAACGTCACACAGCTTTAATGCCTAATTCCACAGGCCTGCGATGGTTTTATTATTTTGAAGTTTTTACATGTTCTGCAGTAATTCCTGTACGCCGAATACGAAAATGATATCCATTTTTCTCCATCACGCACATATTTTTTTTTACAAAACGTCATAACGCAATACATAAAAGAAAGACCACAACACGTATTTTTGAGACTAAAAGACGCAGATTTCACACACAAAAAAATCAGGATGAATGAGGATGCATATTCGTTTGACATCAATAGTCTTCCTTTTTCCTCAGTTTGTTTGTATTTTTGTTAACAAACATAATAATAAAAAGATGTTCATTGTGGTAAACCGAGTAACATTTTTATCTAAGTGAGAGGTTTATTTTCTTCCCGATTTATAAAAAAATCCTTACGTGATCGAAAAATAATAATATTATTTTCAAAATCTGCATAGCTGAAATATGGAAAATCCGTTATTAAAACCAAAACAACTTTTACGAAGTTTAAATTCGCAGGCCTATGTTATTGTTAGTCTTTAACTACTGGCATATACACTTAATAAAGCTAGTTATCTATATGAAATGACAACCAATAAAAACTTGAGTAGTTATTATAGTTTTCTTACACACTAAATGAATGCACTCAAGTTTCGTATTCAGATGTCCAAACGTATTTATAAGAAGAAAATTCACAACGAAAAGAAGTTAAGATTCTGAAATTTAAATGCCAGAAATCGATAGAAATAAATGGTTAAAACCTGCACTTCGTTCTATCATCTTATTGAGATCGTAAAAATGCCAAACAAAGTATATATTATGTTAGAGGAATCATCCATTAGTGTTTGGTATCAGCTGTAGCTTGTAAGTGAGAGAAATATTTCAAATATGATGCATGAACTATTTGTTGTATTATATACACAAGCACGTGCATTCAGAGCTTTATCGTTGTATAGTTGAAATATTATAGAAAATATTGTAGTTAATGATGTTATCAGTTCGAATTCAAATAAAATAGAATATGTCAAAGTGAATTGTTCTATTGTTTATTAGATTGTGTTTGAGAAAGAAATTTAATTTTCGCATCTGAAGAATGCTTGAATTACACGAAATCCGAACTCACTTAATAATGAATAAACTCATACTTATTTCAGTTGTGGAACAAAAATTACTTTAAAATATTCCCTTAATATTAGCCCATGTTAAAATACGACTTAGATGATCAGTTTGAATAAAACATTGATTTTCCTCATATATATATTACAGAAATTGAATTTTTCCATAACTAAATAAATGACTTGTTTGAACTCAAGGTTCAACAAGGAGCTATCAAAACTGTGTCCGCAACGGGTATCGGATCCTGATTTTTAGTGTTATAATCTCTGAAACGTGCCACTGAGCCACACATGGAAATATATTTTTAATTAGTTTTTGTAGATAAATAAAAACGCTTTCTTTTTCTTTAGCTAATTAGATTTTACATAATTTATGGTATTTACTTAGCCTACCAATAATTAAACAAACACCCACTCCATGAAGTGTGTAATTTCGTTAAATATAAATGAAATATAGGGTACAAAATTATCACTCGGATTTAACAGATCTAGAATTTGTAACCTTCAAGACGAAAACACACATTATATTTAAAAGCCTGACTCACAACAGTTACCGTTTGACGTAGGCATGAACTGCACACAGTACGAAAAGTCCGTTCTGTATGCATTGTACAGAAAAAAACGTTCACCGACGTGACTGGAACCGCGTTATTACCTTATTCACTGTGGAAAATAGTATTGCAAGTGATCTGCCGAATACTTTCCGGTTTAATCCTTTCCACCTTCTTAACGCCCAACAATGCGATTTCGTGAAAATCCGTTAATTCCCGACATCCTTTCACCTGTAGCATGTTGATCGCTATACCAGTATTAATACGTCAGTGGATCAAACTTGTGTTCTCGGTAATGTATATTTACTTATATTTTACACTATGTATTTCTGGATCTCGTTAGACAGAGAAAAAGGCATCAATTGATTATATGTTATAAAAATTAGTCTTTAGCCTTTAATTCAACAATACAAGTAGTTTTTGGAATAATATATTTCTTAACCCTTGTAACAAATGTTTTGAAATGTATCTGTAGGGTAGAGAAGGTTGAATTCACGAAATTTGATTATCAATATGTGTTGTTAGTGAAAGTACAGTGTTATGAAAACATTTATTAACATGCTAAGATAATAGATGAGACCTTCCAATAGTTTGTGAAAAATGCATTTCAAACGAATTTTACTAACAACATATACTGTATATCATGGACAATAAGTTTGACGAGACAGAAAAGTAAAATAACAAAAAATAAAGATCGTAAGTGTCATAAGTCTAGTTTACAGCGGTGGCCAAACAGCGGCACGTTTGCTACAAGTGCACAAGAAACAAATATCCGCAGCACGCCTGTCGCTTTGAAAATATCCCTCATTGTGGCACATAGCATAAAATGTGTTTATATTTTCAGTATAAGCATGGAATGTTTTTAGAATACAATTTATATTATTAATTATTTTATTTTATTTGTAAAAAATACATTTTCATTTGACTGCTCGAATCCCCTCATTCCTATAGATGTGAGTTTGGAGTGCACAGCGACGCTAGAATAGAAAGACTGACAATCTCTGCCTATTCTTTGATAGATTGTTTAGGCAGAGTATTCATGATGAAACTTTGTAGAATGGACGGCAACTACCTGCTGTAGAGACACAAGTGTAGAGGACGACGTTTCGAAAGTCCTCCGCCTTTCGTCTTTTGGCGGAGGACTTTCGAAACGTCGT
>NW_013665734.1:440744-444453 GCF_000517525.1 Limulus polyphemus | reverse complement strand
ACGACGTTTCGAAAGTCCTCCGCCAAAAGACGAAAGGCGGAGGACTTTCGAAACGTCGTCCTCTACAGTTGTGTCTCTACAGCAGGTAGTTGCCGTCCATTCTACAAAGTTTCATCAATCTCTGCCTGGTTTCATGACTGGGGTTTGAACTACCCACCCGGATTACCAAACTCTTAGGGGTTTCCAACCATCCTTTTTTGAGAAGAAATATTTTAAAACTTTTTATCAAAAGAATATATAATACATACATATTACGTTAAAAAAATTGCAAATCCTCTCTGAAAATCAGGTTTATCACAAGTTCTACAAATCACATGAATATTTATCACAAGTGCTACAAATCACGCGAATATTTATCACAAGTTCTACAAATCACATGAATATTTATCACAAGTGCTACAAATCACGCGAATATTTATCACAAGTTCTACAAATCACATGAATATTTATCACAAGTTCTACAAATCACATGAATATTTATCACAAGTGCTACAAATCACGCGAATATTTATCACAAGTGCTACAAATCACGCGAATATCTTAATAAATGTTATATTACATATTTCCTTTGTTTCAGTTGTCTGTATAATATCTAAGAATAAATTAGGCACAATGTCATAATATTATCCACACATCTAAATTAATTTAGGTTACTATATGGTGAATTAAAAACTTAAAAATCCCGTAAATAAAATAAAATATGTTGTGGGCTATAAGATACAATACATTTACACGTTCTATACATTCCAATTATAATGTTTAAAGAAAATTACTATTTCTAACACTGATACTAATAGGCACACTTTTTATACTAATATGAGCTAGGCGTGATCTATTGGTTAACGTGCCAGACTGTAGATCCGCGGTTCCATGTTTCCATCCCGTTGCCGCAAAAAAGAAAAGAAATAAGAATCTCGTTCCCACTTTGGGACTTTTGGTGCATTATAAATCCCACTATTCGATTAGAGTACCGATCCGAAGAACTGGCGGTTGGTACTGTTGCCTAACTGTTTTCCCTCTAGTTTATCAGTTCAAAATTAGGGACAGCTATAGCAGATAACCATGGCATAGCTTCGCGCGAATATACGAACCAAACATATCCCACTAAGACCAAATAAATTCGGTATTTAAACTAATTAAAACATAACTGGATGTATTTATTATTTAAAAGTTTGAATGTCCAATAGTTGCATTGCTTTGGAAAGTAAAATTTACCAACCAATAAATGACCTTATAACGGAAAATAATTTTAGTGTTAATTAGGCAAACCTTGAACTAATGTTCATTAATATAATTTGAATTTTAAATGTTAACATCCTGAACAATACAAAGATGCACTTAGATACCAAGATTATTTTATCACCACAAACAAATTACCATTTTCGAAAACGTATAACTTCACACTCTACACTTAAAAGTTTTACATGATTACAGTGAGAACAAACCCGATGAAGGGCCGTCGCCTGAAACTTTGTTTCAAATTCGTAAAAAACTTAAATTAATTAGGTGAGTGTTCCAACTCGTTTGGTTTTTGTTAGCCGTTCACTTCGATATTGGAGTACGACATTGGTCATTACATGGAGCTCACTTGTCAGAAGATAAGCTGGCAGTATTGGATTCAGGTCCACCGTCATGCAGTGTTCTAACTATTTGTATTTGTTTGCCCTTTATTTGAGATGCCTTTATTTTTGAACAGTAAGTTGTTTTTAAATGATAAAATTATCCAAGGAATGAGAATATTAGAATTAACCTAAATGCTGTGTTATATTTATGAACGAATATATATACAAATAACTAGATATACAGTGTGAAATTAGCATAAACGTGTGTTTTATGAAAATACGACCAGGAAATTCATGAAAAGCTTATGATATGAAACACATTATACATTATGAACTATAATTCAAATAAATAGAGTATTAGTGACCATGTTTAACTACGCCAACTCAATAGGTGTAAGATAAGCTCTTGAACAGTTTCCTAAACAATATTCAAGACACCTCTGTTTAATGCTAAAGATTTGAACAATTTTACTCAAATATAGATAAAGCAGCATGTCTTGATTAAGTTTTACAAGTAACTGTTAATAAGAAAATAAATGTAAGTTGTACATTTCTAATCACTAAACTGAGACAAACAGTTATATTTCAGAGTGGACGATCCGGGTTGGAATTTGTGAGGTAGCAAAAAATATTACCCGCATATAAAGCTGTGGACTCGTTGTAAAAGCCACAGTCAATCTTTTAACAAGAATGGTGGGTGATAATATATATAGCTTATGACTGGCCATTACTTCAAAATTAGAGGGACGGCGACAGATATCATAGCCTCAGTAGCTTTGCCATGACTACAAAAATACAAACTTTAATGAAACTAATTGTAGCTCAAGAAATAAAGAACAAATTAAATGGAATTACGCTGTAGCTAAAATTGGTTTTTAAGCCAGATGCAAATTATCTGCATTTTTTTTACCAGCGATGTGTTCAACTCGAGCAGGTGATTCGTGGAAAGGTTGCATATTTACATAAAAGAAGCAGCAACATATGATGAACATTTGGTCCACCGAGGTAAAAAATTTCAGGTGATTCGTGGAAAGGTTGCATATTTACATAAAAGAAGCAGCAACATATGATGAACATTTGGTCCACCGAGGTAAACACTATCAGGTGATTCGCGAACAGAGAAGTTTGAGATCCACTGAAAAAGAGAGGGGTGTAAAAAAATTGTTAGACGTTAATGTCTTAATTGCATGAAACAAGGAGGTTTCAATTTCCAGTGCTCTGTGTAGACGCTCGATTTTAAATTGTATGTTCCTCTTAAACAGAACATAGAATTTTCCAGAAGTCGAACTTCTTTAATTGTATCCTTCTATGGCTAGTGTGTTAATGCTAGCAGCTGTGTGATAAGATATAAACTTAAATATTATAGAATAATGTATTTTCATATAGTAGAAATGTAAAACGGTGTTAGATTTTAAAACTTTGTTTCCAAGAGAAAGAAAAATAAAGGTTTATTTACAGATAGTGAAAATGTGTTTTTTCTTAAACTTCACAACATTTCGCTGGGTGGAGATAGCTCTGTGATATAAAAAGCTGTATCATTTATACCATAATATTAGTATAAAGAATATGACATATAATTTTTCATCTAAATAGAGTTAGCTAGTTTTAATTGTGTTCTACTTTTGCTTCTTTGATAACACACGTTTTTTTTTCATGTTACTCATTTATTTCATGCACTCTTTACTCTTTACTAACGATCAAATAAATCTCCCGATCACCAACCAATATTATGTAAAAACGAGAGAAAGAGTTATGAAATAATAGTTTGTTTGTTTTCAATTATGCATACTTACAATATATATCTACATACGTAAAGTGGAAAAAGCTAGTACAGTGGATTTAATTTATTTAATAAACTTCAATATCTTTCAGTTTTGTTCACTTGTGAGAACGAGCTTTAAAATATCAGTGTTTCACTTTTGAAACATTACATCGAAATAAGCTGTTACATACAACACCATGCTGGATGTTTGTTTTGTTTGTTTGTTTGGAATTTCGCGCAAAGCTATACGACGGCTATATGCGCTAGCCGTCCCTAATTTAGCAGTGTAAGACTAGAGGGAAGGCAGCTAGTCATCACCACCCACCGCCAACTCTTGGGCTACTCTTTTACCAACGAATAGTGGGATTGACCGTCACATTATAAC
>NW_013665734.1:431188-440285 GCF_000517525.1 Limulus polyphemus | reverse complement strand
TTGCGAGTTGAGCGCCTTAACCACCTGGCCATGCCGGGCTACCATGCTGGATCTAACCTTTAGAAATTTGCATTCAAATATCTTTAAAAGTTAATGTGATTCCTGTCATTTTTCTTGAGACTTCGAAATGTTCTTTTATCCAGGAAATTAACCTTCTTAAACAAATAGAAAAGAAAAACATAGAACATAAAAGTAAATTACTTAACTTACAAAGCTATAATCACAAGATTAAGAAAACTAAGTAAAGTGGAACATGATATCTTAGTATAATTTGGACTTGTTCTTAGGTTTTCTTTTATACCCTTACACCTTTCTTTTATTCCTCATGCGTTTCTACATTTCTTAATCAGTCAGCATCAAACTTGACACAGTGATACAGGATGACACGAGGAAGGTAATGAGAGGTGGTTGGACCCCCCCCCCCTCAGTGCCACAGCAGTATGTATGTAGACGTACAACGCTAGAAACCGAGTTTCGAAACCAGTAATGAGCAGAACACAGATAGCCTATTGTGCAGCTTTGTGCTTAACTACAAACAAAACCTTTTATACCCACCTCCCCCAAAAAAGCGCAATCGAGGAAAAGCTTGTAGAACTTTAAACATATATACAAATACATATATCTATATATACATATATTAAAATCTTTCAACAACTAAGATAAAGACGAGTTCTGTTTATCTTATAAAGCTGAATTGAATACTTTTATGACAGAAAGAACAACATAATGTTAGAAAAGCTTTCAAAAACTTAATGTGTCAAATAAAAATACCATTGCAATATAAATGCGTTTTATTCTTCGTTCCTTCTAACAGTAGTTAGAAATAAAACATGTTTGAATAATGGTATATTGGAAAAGTACATCAATACAATTTAGACAGGGCATGTTAACACAACTGGCTGAATATTGGTGGGTCGAGTAATTCCTACTAATCAATCTTTTACATCAGAAAAACTAATATTAGTTTCTGTAGAAATTAATCAATTCCATTTCCATTTATAAAGCGTGGAATCATCTACATTTATCATCTATCATTTTCCAAGAAACTATACATAAACATAAACACACAAACACATACGTGTATATTTATATGGATCTTACATCACATAATGAAAACATAAGAACATCAATATGAGAGAAAACAATATCTACTCATAAGTTCTTACCGGCTTAATAGTCAACATAAGATCGTTTTCCTTTATAGATGTGTATTTGCCCGGCATGGCCAGGTGGTTAAGGCGCTCGAGTCGCAATCTGAGGGTCGCGGGTTCGAATCCCTGTCACACCAAACATGCTCGCCCTTTCAGCCGTGGGGGCGTTATAATATGACGGCCAATCCCACTATTCGTTGGTAAAAGAGTAGCCCAAGAGTTGGCGATGGGTGGTGATGACTAGCTGCCTTCCCTCTAGTCTTACACTGCTAAATTAGGGACGGCTAGCGCAGATAGCCCTCGTGTAGCTTTGCCCGAAATTCAAAAAACCAAAAACAAAAAACAAACAGATATGTATTTATAGCCTTTAATCCTTAATCTAAGTAATCTCGATAACGAGGACAAATTAAACACCATTTAGACAAACGAATAAAAATACAAGTCTAGCCTTATCAGTTCTTCAAGTATCTACAAACAGTTGGACACAGGAAATTGCAATTGATAAAGACTTTTGATGCATCAAATGACTAAATCCATAATTGAATGCTAACCATTCGTGGATTGAGCTTCTTTTGAAAATCAAAGTCTAAATTAACGTAAATGAGAATGTTTATGTCCAATAGTTTAAAATCGGCGCCTGACCCGTGAAAACAAGTTTTTTTCCGGCCACTCCGGTTTCCCCTGCATCACAATTTCTAAGGGCATAGGACTATTTTATCCCATCCCCCCTTAAAAGGGCTGTTATTCCTGCAAGTCCACCAGTCTCTCTCTAAGTATTTAATAATAAGTGATATATTTTCAATTCAGAAAGTTTCCTTTTCTATAAATCGATCAATTTCTCAGAAATCTATTCAAACAGAATCACGCTCATTCAGTAAGCATCCTTCTACTCCAATCCTCGTCGACTGATCCCTCTAACCGATGCCATTGTCACCTGGACATATAAATGCACGTGTTCCGCTCGAATTACAGAACGTCGGTTTCTACAGTGTACACGGCTCTCCCGGCGTGCTTGGGTCGGCATCTTCCTCGTCTCCACGCGTCTCTCAATAATCCACTCTACCAGTTAAAATTAAACCAAGCCCAGTGGCTTTATAAAAACTCGTTTGGCATTACCTTTTTACAGCGCGGGCAGAAGAGAAACAAAAGTTTCTTACCACCCCTGGTTGTCTTTCAGCCTCCCCCCCCATTTCGTTTTTCAGGCTTGAAAGATTTTTAAACGAATTTAATTGATGTTGATACTATAAAAACTGGATCTGCCTAAGTAATATATGAAATTAAGTTAAAATTATCTTAGTGAGAGTTATCCTAAAAATTTCATAAGTTTGAAATACCTGTTTTAAAAAAAGGAGAAAGCATTGGGCGTCTGTCAAATAATCAATAGTATAGAAACGCAAACACAATTTTTGCTGCTAGTGAACGACGAATAACTGAAAACATTCTACAAGTTTTAATTAAAGAGTATGCGTAATGAAGCATAATGTTTGATGGCTCGATCTTTCTTTGTTGAAACACAATAACTGAGTTTCAAGAGTGTGTGAAACTAACAGAACGTATAACGTCACGGAAAATTAACATTACTGACTAGTGTTTTAAGTATCGGAAAAATACGTGACAGTCATGTGTTTATCCATCAAGTAAATTATACTTTGCAAGTAGTTTCAACAAAATACATGACAAAAGATTGAATGTATTATTTATAATAATACTACATGAGACCTTTATCTCTGACAAGTAAGTAGCTATATAGAAAAGTTGTTGGATCCCAATATTGTTGAAGAAGTTGCTTGGCAGTAAAGCTACCATTTAGTATGTATGCTAAAAGAGAACACATTTCTGAAGCTAGAATGCCAGGGCTAAATTTGATAGGTCAGTCAAAATCAACCGCGAGGAAAATATCTTGGGCGTTAATCCTTTTAGTTCTAGTCGGTTTGACTTCACGAGATCTATATGAAATAATAAAAGACTACCTATCTTATCCTGTCACTGTGACCATAAGTTTAACTTCAACTTCTCAAATAGAATTTCCTTCTGTGACTCTTTGTAATGCAAACCCCATGAGAAAGAACGTTCTTTGCTCTCCCGGATCGCATGACTTTCCTGAATATCTAGCAAAACTTGTATGTTCAAAGGACTCGGAGGTATGTAAGTAGTAACATTACATATCAACATTTATAAAATAACTCTTGATTTGTTTTGGAGTTTAAGAAGACTTAATGAATTATTCTTCGGAATAACTCTTTCAATTGAAAAAATAAAATCCATATATAATATGTATATAAATACATTGCTATTATGGGACAGTAGGTGTGTATTTAAACACATTGCTATTATAGGACACTAGATGCGTATTTAAAGACATTGCTATTATAGGACAGTAGGTGCGTATTTAAACACATTGCTATTATGAGGACAGTAAGTACGTATTTAAACACATTGCTATTATGAGACAGTAGGTACGTATTTAAAAACATTGCTATTATGAGACAGTAGGTACGTATTTAAAAACATTGCTATTATGGGCCAGTAGGTACGTATTTAAACACATTGCTATTATGGGACAGTAGGTACGTATTTAAAAACATTGCTATTATGAGACAGTAGGTACGTATTTAAAACATTGCTATTATGAGACAGTAGGTACGTATTTAAAAACATTGCTATTATGGGCCAGTGGGTACGTATTTAAAAACATTGCTATTATGGGACAGTAGGTACGTATTTAAAAACATTGCTATTATGTGACAGTAGGTACGTATTTAAAAACATTGATATTATAGGACATTAAGTACGTATTTAAACACATTGCTATTATGGGACAGTAGGTACAATTTCAAAATACAATACTCATTTTTTTACTTTGTTTCTCTTTATTATTCACACTCGGTATTGAAAAAATGTTTCTTCCACCAAGTAATAGCTAAGGTAAATTACAGTTTCATTATACATTAAAAATCATGCTTATACTCAATTATTGTAATCGTATCAATTGATTTTACACTAATAATAGCATAACATAAAATTTGCAAGTTTTTTTTTAATATTGTAGTAATGCCTATTGAAAGATAAGATGATAATAATTACTCTGATAAAAACTTTTAATTACTTTCATATAAGCAGTCAAACCAAAAGTATGAAACTTTATTGCGAATTTGTAAGTCGTAATAAAAGCAAAACTTTTCATAAGGTTTAAATATCAACAACTAAGTAAAAGATGGGATGTAACATTAAATAAATATTCATAAATATCCATTATATAAATATGATTTTAATAGAAAGTCTGTTTTAGCGCAAAGCTACATAATGGAGTATCTGCTGTCTATCCACCAAAGGGAATTGAGATTCGGATTTTGGCGTTGTAATACTAAATCTGTAAAGTTACCGCTCACCCAAAGAGGTGCGAGAGAAAGAGGGAAAATTATGAAATCAATACATTTTTATATTTATGCTGTAACGTTGCAGTAATTAAATATGACGGATATACGTGTTACATATTACTGTTAATGAACAGTAAATACTAAATTATAAACCGAATTGGATCATTGTTTACTTCAGCCGATCGTTCTTTTAATGTAAAATAAAATGTGTATTGAAATTTTAAATGTGAAGTCCTGAGTCTATCACAGTATAGATTATATTTCATAGCTAAATCATTCGTGGAGTATTCATAGGTAGTTAATATGGACGTAAAACTTTATTGTGCTCATAATATCACAATAAACTGAAACTATTATTTTGAGGCACAATTAGATTGTTATAGTATTGTTAAAAGTAAATATAAAATGAGATTTTTACAAAAATTGTTTTGAACTTAATATAAACTGTGTAGCTAACAATAATAAATGATACTTATATATATATATATATATGTTTATAATTATTAAATTAAGGCAGAAAACGGGCTGTATGTGTTCTGCCCATCACGGGTATCGAAACCCGGTTTCTAGCGTTGTAAGTCCGCAGACATACCGCTGTGTCACTAGGGGGTAAAACGGCAGAAACAGAATGGCATAATATAACATAGCACAACACCAGGGCACAAGCCTCATGGTGTGGAAATATAAAATGTGCCCTGTTTTCGGAACTGTCTGGAGTACACCATCTATTAGATTTTTTCTCTTCGTCTGCTTCACAGCCTGAGAAGAGAGAGGAAAGTTAAAAAAAAATATATCTAGGTGCTCCAGTCCACAACGTCCCATATACATGTATTTGCTTTTGTCAGCTTTTGCTGCTTACAACCAATTGTGGGAAGGTGGCTGCTCCAGAAATAAATATGTAAATAAATAAAGTAAAATAAAAATTACTACTGTCTGTGAAAAGTAAAAACTTAACTCTTGATAATGGTATTTCAGCCCCTGTTGTAGTATTGTGCGTATTTAGTTAGACAGTAGTAAAAGGACCATAGCTGTGGTTGTTTAAAATGTATTAGAATTTTCTTTCTAATAAGCTTTTGGTATACTCATATCCTTCATCCTAACGTCCTGCTGTCAACTAACAGAGATTGTGTGTTTTTCAAGTAACCAGACATATAACCCATAACATAGATGTACATAATTTTTAAGTTTTTTTTTCTGAACAAATAACTTTGAAATTATAAGCCTTTAATCCAGAGAGTATTGTTATTTACAATTTCAGTTATAATGTTTTTAACATTTTATCCACAATGGCTCAGCGGTAAGTCTGATAGCTTTTAACGCTAAAGATTAGGTTTCTAGGTGTATGGTGGGACCTTGTGCAGCTTTGCGCTTAACAACAAACATTGTTGATACGTGAATAAAACGTATTTATATTTAGCTCCCTAGTGGCACAGCGGTATGTCTGAGAGCTTTTAACGCTAAAGATTAGGTTTCTACGTGTATGGTGGGACATTGTGCCGCTTTGTGCTTAACAACAAACATTGTTGATACATGCATAAAACGTATTTATATTTAGCTCCCCAGTGGCACAGCGGCAGGTCTGCGGACTTACAACGCTCTAATCCGAGTTTCGATACCCGTGGTAGGCAGAGCACCGATAGCCCATTGTGTAGCTTTGTGCTTAATTACAAACAAACAAAAAATGTATATCTATTACAAAATAACTTAAAATTTTCAATTATAATTTATTGATAAAATTCATTAAATATTAATTTTTCTGCTAATATAGTGACACCAAAAATTTAATTAAAGGGCAGTTTATTACAGATTCTGCAACATCTAGGTAACTGCAAATTTACGATATTTTCGATTAAATATAAAGGAACATTAATAATATCCGATATATTATTATCAATACCATCCTTATTGTTCTAATTTCAAAATCTAACTAATGTACTTGAGACCAATAAATTGTCGTATTTTCAATTTGTATTCCTAAAGAATAAATATTATAAATATAAATATGGATTTCAGCATTATTTACAATAATTAAATCATCGATGTACCTGTACGTTAAAGTTAGTAAATAATTATTAGAAGGGTTTTCCAGAAACTTCTTTTCATGAAAATAAAGTCAGATATCAGTAATACAGATGGAATAATTTACACCATCTGGAAACCTACTACTGTTTTATAATTTTTATTTTTAAAGAAATTGAAGTTTTTATAAATACAAAAATATAGTAATCCAAATATTATGTTTAGCATTAAATATGTCGTTTTGGCGATAAATTTACTTCCTAATTACGTGTATGCTATTAATCTATTTTATAGGGTCCAAACAATTTGAACATGATCAACGAAAATACAAATGGCTTGGACCTTGAAAATATATTTTTACCAGAAGAAGACAAGGTGACGCAGGAAGCAATCTTAAGAGACAATGTAACACTATGGCTAGCTGGTCTTCAAAGGCGTGACAGATTTGCTGCGCTTAGAATTGGTCATCAATTAGAGGATTTTTTGGTTCAGTGCAGATTTGAAGGAAAAAGTTGTTCCTCTATAAAGTAAGTTAATTGTTCTGTAATTTTTTTACGACACAATTTGTTTAAAGCTAATAGAAATAGCACTCATTAATGTTTGAATTAGAAAAAAACATATAAGTATCGTTTAAAACGATGAAGAGCAGTTTTCATAGTAAAACAAGAGGAAATCCTCAATAGCCGCGGCACTTGAAATTCTTTTAGTTTTAGGTGGGATTAGATTAAATTAATCTATGATATTTTTTTTTCCCTTTTTATTAGCTATGTTTTTTGCACCAGCAATATCAACCGTGAGGCTCGAGTGTACCTAATTCGATTATATTACTCATTAGGATCTTTACAAGCCTACCCTCAAATTGAAATTATTTAAGGCAGGATTAGAGTAAATTAATCTATGAGACCTAGGACGTGGTCAAATACATCAATCGAAAGAGTTTGACCTCCCGAGTCCAAAACTGTAATTAGATCTCAAATTGTCCAAGAGATGACGGAGCTATGAGCTAAAGGTTTGCACTTGAAAAAAACAAAAACAAACAAAAAAAAACTCGGACCCGTTCTATGAGCTACTATGTCGCGGTTAGTTATTATAAGCGAAATGCATTTGCTAAAGGAGTGTCCTATAGCATTAAGCCTAATATATTACAGAGGATAGTGCTTTTATTGATGGTAATATCAATGAAATATTATTTATTTTGACCACCGCTAATGTCCTAAAGTTTGATGTACCTAAGAAAATAGTTGCACTAATATTATCATATTTAAATCAATGGTCGCAGTATACAAGTTTTACCCTTGGATACAGTTCATCTACAAGTCGAAACTAAATGTATTGCTAAGTCTATCATAAAAATAAAATAAAAACTTGTTTCACTTTAAAGATGTAATAAATATCTAAGAATAAGAAATCATAGACGTTGGTTAATTGATATATTTACTGAACATTTATCTTGTCATTCAGGTACTTTGCATATGAAAGAAACGCCATTTACGGAAACTGTTTTGTTTTTAATTCTCGTGCTTTTCCAACCAACTATTCAAAAGAAATAAAGAGAGTGTCTCACCACACTGGTCCACGTCATGGTAAGGTATATAGTGATATATAAATATATGTGTGTGTGTGTGTCTGTGTTTGCCAGTTTCTCTTTCTTTTCTTTCATATAAGTGTATATACATATATATCTATATAATATAATATAATATAGTACTGTCTGTTGTCTGTCCATGTAAGTACTTCACAGGGTGTGGATGGATCTTCATCAAATTTGGAATGAACGCTCATTGGATTCATGGGAGATACATAAAAATTACGGTTTCACATTTTGTGTTTTGCAATTTTTACGGGCATTTTTACGATTTTTACAATTACATATAAGGGAAGCAACTTTTCATGTTCTAAGATACCTTTTCATTAATCATGAATTTACCTAACCTCCATCAAGAGGATGGCTACTCCAGCTAGTGTGTGTATATATATTGGTCTGTACTTTGTAAGTTTAAAGATGGA
Organism: Limulus polyphemus; assembly: GCF_000517525.1. Taxonomy (NCBI): domain Eukaryota; kingdom Metazoa; phylum Arthropoda; class Merostomata; order Xiphosura; family Limulidae; genus Limulus; species Limulus polyphemus. The sequence continues at coordinate 431,731 of NW_013665734.1, read as the reverse complement.
TGTTTATATTAATATATTCGTAATATTTTATGACATCTTCACGTCCATTGTCACTACTTAACTCTTTTATTTTATAAGCTGCTTAATACACATACATAAATCCTATAATAATTTAATTCTGGAGTCTTAATATTTGCAGCATCTGTAACAACCATGGCTAAAACCTGTTAACACTTTCAGTAGCTATAATAACACCAACTATTGACTAATCAACCTCCATTTCAGAAGTAGAAACATCGATTAGGGAGGTTTTAGGGATTACACAAAGGAAGTTTGAGATTCTGAGATGACGAAAAGTATTTTTAATTTTAACATGAACATTACTTTGCATACGAACTATTCAAAACAAATACTCAATAAATTCATGGACAAATCTTTATTTTATTTTGTTAGAAATATTTCACTAAGAAATATGACTTTTTGTATGTGAAAGACTTCTAATATTAACTGAAAGACTGCCAAATTTCGTAAAGATATACGAGGCCTGTAAGAAAAGTATCCGACCTTTGGCCGGGGAATAAAAACTGGCATACCTGGAGCGTT
>NW_013665734.1:421956-430642 GCF_000517525.1 Limulus polyphemus | reverse complement strand
ATATCAGGAGAGTAAGGATGTATTTGACCACGCCTAGGTCTCATAATATAATTTACTCTAATCCTGCCTGAAATAATTTCAATTTGAGGGTAGGCTGGTAGAGATCCTGATGAGTAATATAATCAAATCGGGAATACACGAGCCTCTCGCTTAGTATTGTTGACGCAAAAAATATAACTAATAAAAGGTCCCATAAATTAATTTTTTCTAATCTTGCCAAAAAGAATTTCAAGTGCCGCAGCTATTGGGGATTTCCCTCTTGTTTATTTTGGCGGGAGCTTCTTTAAGTCGTACATATTGTTAGGTATCAATTCTTGTAACAAAGTTCGTTTAACAATGTTTTCTATCAATATATGTACGTGTTTAGTTCTAACAAATCGTAGGTGAGATATATACATCAATCCTTTCACTGGTGTCTGTATATAATCTGTTTACAAGATTACTAGCTTTGTACCTACAAGACGTGCTTGTTGCTGATTGAATTGAATAGTTGAACGCTCTAATTGCCTAAAGCACAATATATGCTGAGAGAAACATAGGTATAGTTTATTTTGTCTTGATTATGATATACTTGTGGATTTTAGTATTAGCCTTTATGACGATCTTAGTTAGCCAGTACATGTACCTTTCAATACACTTATGCTCAGACTCTTAAGATAAAAATTATTGAATTAATGTTTTCCCAGCATCAATAGTTTAAGAAAAAATGTTTTGGTTACTACAACAACAATTAACATTACAACTTAATGGACGCGATCATCATAGTTATAACTTGTACCAACCACATTGTAGACTTTGATTGAACTGGATGACACCCTGTACACCAGTCTAACTGGTTAGGTCTGATAAAACTTTTCTGTTAATTTTATTCCTAGTGTATTATAAATTAGTATATTATTATTGAAAGAAAGACGAGATTAGTACACTGAGCTATGTGTGCTTTTGTAGGCCATTCTGAATCAGTCATGAAGCATTACATTTAACAAATAGATTAGTGAGTGAAAATACAATCATATCCGAGTTTCATTATGTTGTTTCCTAGTTAAGATGGGAGTAGCCATGGAATCAGACAAGTATAAATATAGGGCAAACATACAGAGTTTATTTTTTTTAATTTCGCGCAAAGCTACACGAGGGCTATCTGCGCTAGCTGTCCCTAATTTAGCAGTGTAAGACTAGAGGAAAGGCAACTAGTCATCATCACCCACTTCCAACTCTTGGGATACTCTTTTACCAACGAATAGTGGGATTAACCATCACGTTATAACGCCCCCACGGCTGAAATGGCGAGCTTGTTTGGTGGGATGGGGATTCGAACACGCAACCCTCAGATTGCAAGTCGAACGCCCTAACTACCTGGCCATGACATACAGAGTTAACCACTGTTGCTACTCCCATCAATACGTATCAATCAACTTTAAAACATATTTGTGTCGACTTAACAAACTTGCACTCGTAAATAATATTAGAAAATATCGAACAAATAGAGTTGTTGAGACATTTGTTTAACAACAAGTAAAAGCTTGGAATGTCTATTCTTTCATTGGGGAGTGTGTCTGTGAGCCAGTCTGTGTATATCGTTTTTACTTACATATATGTACTACATATCATAAATTTTGTAAATGGATTAATTGATCGTCCCTTGTGTTGTTGAGAAAGATTTATTAATAAGACTGAGTAATATTGTTTGGAGAAGAGAATCATTGCTATTACAAAGATTGGAACAAACTAGTAAGAAATCAATAGTTAAAAATGTTTTGTTACTGATTTATTTACAGGGTCCAAAACCTGAACTAAACAGGCAACTTATATAACAAGAATAAATCATCTCGATATTCAAGTCATAAATGATATATCAAAAATATTAGCGTTTGTTTTAGCGGTGCATGACACCAAAGATAGTGCAAAGCTATGTATAAGTAACAACTAATTATTGAGTGGCACAGCGGCATGTCTGCGGACTTGCAACGCTAGAACCCGGGTTTCAGAACTACATTTTAACATTGTTTGACGTTTGTAGGTAGCGTGATGCTACTGAAATTAATTAGTTTTGCGAAGGGTATGTATCAGATTTTTTCCGATGCAAAATATTCAAATAATAAAGAGCTATTCAGGTAGGGAATTTTCTAGACGAGGATATCCCTTATACCCTATGGCATTAGAAAGCTGGATCAACTGTGGCCATCCATGAACTGTAACGACGTGGTGAGGCTACAAAATCGTACTCAACCTATGTGTGTGTATATATGTATGTATGTATATATATATATATATGTGTGTGTGTGTGTATATGAGCTTGTTCAATAGCGACCTGTTTGTGCTTTATGGATGATCTCACGATTTTTGTACTCAGCACTGCTTAAGACAATTGCAGGCGATTATGGACTAAACTAGAAGAAATTTCAACCAACAGTCCAATATTATTTCTAGAACAATGAATCTATTCACGCATTACAATCAAAATGCCTTAACTTTTAAGCGTAGTTTTCTGCTAATTTTTGAAATAGACTTTCTGTAGTTTTTTGAAGCTATTTTTGTACTCTAGTTAATACGTTATTAAATAATTATCATTGTTTATTTTAGGCTTGGAACTAATTCTAAACGTTGAACCAAACGAGTACTTGCCCATGATTAAAGAGCAAGGAACTTATGTCATGGTCCATTCCCCTGATGCAGAAGGAAGCCACGTGAATTCCATGTACGTCAGATCAGAAGAATCTACATACATAGGACTTAAAACGGTAAAAATTATCAATCTTACACGTCTATGTGAAAAATATCTTTAGTTACCTGTTATAAATACTGAAGTAAATTATTTTGTACCTGTTTACATAAGCTGTAAAACAATGATTTTTAAACAATAGTTTCTCATGTGGTCGTTTGAAAGCTAAGAATCCGTTAATTTGAAATTACTATATTGTTTAATAATTACTTGTTGAATTAGAAGTTTCTCACAGAGCTACACAAAGGTTCTCTGTACATAGCAGTTCCTGATTTTGAACTAGACGAAAAACAGCTAATTAGAATACCCATTGGTAACTCTTGTACTAACCGCTTCTATTTATACGAATAATGGATTTGACTGTCACTATTATAAACATAGAACGGAATGTATTTTGGGGGAATGGGACGCGAACCATGAACCTTAGAATAAATGGTTTGGGTAAGCCTACTACTAGTCATACTCGGCCCCATTTAATAATTAAGAATGACATTTAGGTAATCTAAAATATGTATTAGAGAAAAGCAATTTTGATATTATTAATTTAAAACATATTCCAGAAACCAATTTAAATTTACACTAATTTATTTTAATATGGCTTATATAGCAGTTTGAGTTACTAATATGAAATACGAAAATAGTATATTACTGTAATACAAAAATGTTTATGCGCTAAAGAATGAGACAGGTTAAAATATCGTGAATAATATAACATCTACAATTTGATTGGTTTGATTTGAATTTCGCACAGAGCTACTCAGGACTATCTGCGCTAACCGTCCCTAACTTAGCAGTGATAGACTAGAAGGAAGACAGCTAGTCAACTCCACCAACTCTTGGGCTCCTCTTTTACCAATGAATAGTGGGATTGACCGTCATATTATAACGCCTCCGGAGTTGAAATAACGAGAAAGTTTAACGACGGGGATTCGATCCCGAGACCCGCAAATTGCGAGTCGAGCGCCTACAATTTGATCTTCGTTAGTATTCAAAACCCGAAGTTCATAGTTAATCATTAAAAATCGTGAAGTTCTGCTTCGTAAACGTCACTGTTGGCTATCAAATATGCTCATTCCACACATGAATAAAATATTAAAGAGTCTTAATTTGTTTAAATTGTTTTCATTCTTTGTTTATTGTTAAGCATAAAGCTACACAATGACTACATGTGTATCAAAAGCAGAATTTTAGTGTTATAAGTCCCAGACTAGGAGGGCTAAATTTACGAGAATGATGGAACAACGTAAAAGCTCAGAATCTCTCTCTATCTATCTATATATATATATATATATAAATCACAAAAATATGTGTCTGTCCGTTAACTAACTACTGTTAGGCCGCAGAGCCAATTTCAATCTAACATTGTGGGTTGATAGTGTAGAACAAGAGACATGTCAATGGGTTTTTTAATTCTCCCCAGCTCCAATTATTGCTGTTATAGAGCATTTACAATATTTGACGCACGTAAACTACATTCATAGATGGCGCCACATCCTTACACCAAAGTAAAAAACTATATTAGATTTTCTATAACGCAACATACACACAGTGTGGGGGTAGGACATAAACGATTTATATCTCTCGGAGAGTGCGTTAAAAAAATGAAAAAAATGTCCGCCACTATTGCAATATTACATAAATTCAGCTGAAGTTTCTACTCCAACAGCCACCATAGGGCTGATATGACGAACCGTTTCTTAAGTTATACCCACTTTCTACTTTGACCTGTTACTGTTCAACTTCGGCCCGTAAGACACTTCTGCGGCCAATGACCGTCAGTTAATTAATCACGTAAAACACTGTGGAAAGACATTAAGAGCTGGGTGGTGAAAGCGACTAACAGAAAGTACACTTACCGTCACTACTTTGGGTGCTACCTCGTCTTACAAAATCATCCTGATCATCGCACAATCTATACCATGTTTTAAGCATATACATATTGAGTTCTTAAAGCTTATACATAACTTCTGTTTAGGTAATAACGAATACTGTAATTATTCTATGTTATGCTATAGATAATTTTGTGAAAGTTAGGACTTTTGTGTTACTTATCATAGCCCACATTTTCTTAAGTTCATAACCCGGACAAAGGATGGGTACCTCAGTTTGTTTCTTACAACAGAGTGATTTTGAAAGAAAAATACTTTAAAGAGACCCTCCACATCAAAAGCTTAAGGAGTTAAATTCAATAGATGAACATTGATTGAATCAATACGAAACTTAAAAGTGTTATCTTTATGGGAAGCTAAAGAAGAAGAAAGAAATTACTTTCATAGCTTGTGTAAGTTGGACTAGAAAGAATAAAATGTCGTAAGTCAATGTGAAATTTTAAATATTGAAATTGTTTGGACTTGGGTATCAAAAGCACCTGGAATACTTACAATGCCAATAAAGAAGACAAAACCTTTAATAAATCTTATATTTTATTAAATATCTAAGGAGAGTAAATGAGTAGTTTGACCTTTCACTCACTATTATGACGTATTTGGTCAATATTCACTCTAACTTTGTTTGTCCAATTGTTTCACATTTCATTCCAGAACTAGATATTCGATTACACCCATGTTAAAATAGTTTCAGTCATACTGTTGTAATCAGTAAAATACTTGATATAAAATGCCATAAAGATCGATAATTTATCCTATCGTCATAACTAAAATGTCCTCTTGCAACTGATAGACAATAGAACTCTAGTTACTTTTATCTGAGAAATATGGATTTATAGAAAGTAATATAATTAGTTTCAAGAGTTACCATGGCTACCAAAAATGGTTATATTCCATTTATCAATGTTTTATAGCTTTAGGTGGATGTACTACTTATCTGGTTTCTCTCCGTTGCTTCATTTAATGTTTTCTATAAGTTTCGTTCATTAATCAGTTGTACTAGCTAACGTACTCTTTCAACGCGAGGGGAAGATATAAGGGTTCTTGGAGGTGGAATAGAGAGTCAGATAGAAACTTCGACCCTCTATATAACTCCCGAGGTTGGGGAGAGTTAACGCTACATATCTGTCCATGGTTTTGACAGTTATAAGCAGACACGCACACAGAAATACTTTTGTAAATTAATATATTTACATAGAAAAAGTAGCCAAATCAATAAGTTTCAAGAAAAGCTTACAAATATGGGGAAACAAATACACTTCACGGTTTCAACCAAGACACAAACCTAACTTTGCTTCCATGCAAACAGCAGTAAATGTTATTACGAGATAATATTAGCCAGAATCATAGAACCTATAGATACAATTTCCATTTTTTAGAAAATATTTAATGACATATGGCTGTATATAACTAGACGTTCAAATGTAAAACAACACATGTGCAGCTAGTTTGATCATTGTACAAAGCCACAATCTGAACTAACTTTTACAGTGTAACTGTTTTTTTTTTTTACAGAAAGTTTTAACTATTTAAAGTTTTAACTCAGCATTAAAGAGCTTTCCAAAGCTTGCCCAAAATTCAGATCCACCATATTAGTTTTACAGTATTTTAGCTTTGGAATAAACAATAAATTGGTACTTTAATGACATCCAATAAAATAATTTAGAGTAGTTGAAAACTGAAAGGTTTAGAGTTAGCCTTTTATTTCTACAAAGACCTATCATTTTTGAATGAACCCTATTTTATAGCTGCTAAAGTCTATTCTCACAAATCGGAAACCTAATTTTATATGAATATATGACTTATATTTGTTTTCACTTGTTTCATAAAGAGCTTTGCTTACCACAACGATATTTATGATAAAACTGTTAACATTATAAAGCTTGGCCTTCCAATAGACCCATCAGAAGTCCTGCTTCTACTATAATTCATTTGATAATTTCCAAGCATATGGAGCTGTAACACTCTTCTACTGTCAACCACAGTATTCATCTCATTCCTGTTTTTTTTTTCATCTCCTTTAAATTTTCCCATTCCTCATCCAAAGTGTATTGGTTAAACCTTTTAATGTATAAAACATTTATTAGTATATAAGAAAAAGTTTGTATGATTAGCTTAGTGTGTTGATTTAGGACTAGTCTAAATCTCTTAAAGCGGCTGTTCTTCAGAAGATTTTACTGACATTGGGACCGAGAATATCGATAATGTCAAGGATACCCAACAGATGATTTGATACACTATAATCATTATAAGGTTTTGTTTTATAACATCGCATACTTATACTTAGACCAGTAACTTATGTACTATGTAAACAAAATAATGATTTATAATGCAAACTAATTACTAGAGCATCAACATTTGTACAGATACACAAAGTATCTTGCAAGACTTTGATGGGGACATCGGTAAATTGAAACTTTTGTTCCTGAAGCTAATAAATTCAACTGATGTAAACAGGAGCCATGAAGTTCTTCATGCTTCTTTGATGGAGACAAGTCACGAATCAGGTCATTTAGCTATTCTTGTATGATGAGATGGGGAAATTTATGTTTAGATGCCACAGGAAGAGAATTACTAGATGGAAAGGATGAAGATAATTCATTATCTTCTTTGCAGAATAACTCTTCTGTTTCCAAATTCGCAGTTGGATGTGACATTGGAAGACCATTTTCATGAGGTACTGGTTTCATTGCAGATGCAATATATGGATATTTAATGTATTGTTTAGTTTTGTCTGAATATCCAGAAACGTTAGTGATACAAAAATAAAGTCAGATAGATTATCTTTGGGCTCACTCCATACCATGGGAACTGCAAATGGCATATTTGCTCTCTTCTTATTCAGCCACCGTGTCAAGTCAGATGTGCAAACTGTAAAACACACATGTGAAGCCCAATGATTTTCTTGGTCACCAATTTTACACCCAAAATATTGGTAGTAAGCAACCTTTACCTTGTGTGTGATGTTTTTCCTTCGTGAGCATGGTAATGAAGCAAAAGTGGTGAAACTCGCTACAGTTATATCGAGAACAAATAGCATATATGAGCAATATATTTGAAATTGTACACCAATATAGTACAGACAATGTTTGAAATTATCAAAAATGTATGTCTTTTGCCTTTTGTAAACTTAATTTCACATCATCAATCTATTTTATTTTCACACATTGTTGATAAAATATTGATATGTTAAATGAACTAAAAATCTAGAGTTGACTGACAAATTCTGACAACAGTTTTGAAATCAGTTGAAATCAACACCATCAAATTACTCTGAATCACTTGAATTATCTATAGTATCAAAATCTGGTGTTATCCAGTGTGATTCATTCCACACCTTCTGTAGCTGTGGGGCTTAACGACAACCCATAAAACTCTAGAGCTATCTACCGATATTTATTAAATCAAGTAAAAATTTGAATTGCATTAATACTCTCAGATGTTTGATCTGTATTCCTCAGGAATGACAAAAGACTGCCTTCGTCACCATTTAACTTATCTCCATTATTTATTTGTTCTTTAACCACTTTTGTGGTTTCAGTTGTTCGAAGTAGCAGAATAATTACTGTCTTTTTTCTTTTCTTCTTGTCGATGGTCAGTTGTCATTGAAATTTGTTTCCTTTTGATCAAATGCAGCTAAGGTTCTGTGAATGACTATAAAACATCATTAAAAGTCTTCAAGTGTTTTTAATACATCAAATGATAACTAATACTGGCATTTACATACAGACCCATATCGACAGGAAATCTTATCCTTACCCAGACAAATGCCGAAATGATTGGCCAAAATGGATTGAAGACATCAGATTAAAGAGTGCAGTTTCTTATACACGTGAGGTGAGGCTAATAACATTTTTATTTTGATTGTTAAAGTGTTAATACTTTTAAAATATTTCGTTACAAACATATTAAAGGAACAATAACATTTTTGAAGTTATTTTGTAACTCTCTTACTAGCAGAGACTGCATTTTTCTTGAAATATTTAGAACTGTCTTTTAACAATGGCCCGGCATGGCCAGGTGGTTACGACGCTCGACTCGCAATCTGCGGGTCGCGGGTTCGCATCCCCATCCCACT
>NW_013665734.1:414702-421204 GCF_000517525.1 Limulus polyphemus | reverse complement strand
CAACTTTCATGAAGTTTAAATTCGCAGGCCTGTGTAATCAATGTGATTTATTAATTGTTTAGACAGAAAAATTTGAAAAAAGTGAGGTGTAATAACTCCAGCTTTTTAGTTTATTATTAGCAAAAATACAAGTTTAACTTTGAGAGTAATGTAATTTTTTTATGTAGTTTATGTTGTTATGACATAGCTTGGTAAGTTAGAAGCAAAATGTGTAGTTATGAGAATGTTTAGTTGTAGAAAATTAAATAAGGCAAATATAGTAATTTTTAAGACAATAAATATAGTTTAATATGTTAATAAATTTAGATGGCACTGATTTTATTTCCTTAATTACAGAATAAATGTTATAAAATTATGAATAGACAAAGCTCCGTAATTGGATTGATATTTAATTTACAGAGAAAGAATTTTCACATAGCTTCAGCAAGATTTCCAGTCTCCATAAATGAATAATTTTTGAAGCATATTTTGCAGATAAGAAGTCAATGTCTGAGAGAAGTAATGTTTTGTTTTTTTGGCTTTATAAATGAAAAATAACAAAACTCGGTACAGGATTTTCAGTTGATAACATTGTATCAATATTTAGCAATGATTTGAATAAGAACCATTTTTTTTTTATTACGTCCAGGACGAGCATGGCTTAGTAATTAACATGGGGTTGTGTATCGAAAGGTCTAAGGTTCGAGACGTGAGGTCGCTGAACAGAATTAGTCACAATCGTTATCTGAGTTTAAGAGATTGACAAAGTCTTTGGTCCCCCGATGGGACAATGGCAAGGCTACGGATCTACAACGCTAAAATCAGGGGTTCGATTCCCCTCGGTGGACACAGCAGATAGCTCGATGTGGCTTTACTATAAGAAAACTCACACACAAAGTCTTTGTGGTCTCTGACTTGGTACCTTAACCATAGTGAGCATAAAGTGTAATCAAGATTGAAATTTTTAATTCATTTACGCCCAAGTATTTTTAAGTTTAAATTTAATTGTATTGAAACTGCAGTTGTAGGGAAAGACTAAAAAGATGCAAGTACGCCTTAAATTACCACAATAAAGAAAATTAACTGCAGATCATCATTCCGCTAATACATGCAGACGATCTTAAGATTGCAAGCAATTCTTCTCGTTTTGCGTTTGTCATTGCACTGTGTTTCCGATACAGTCGTTAATATATTTGGAAACATGGCCTCTATTTGTAAGTTTGTACCCCTTCGGAAGAATATTACAATGATAGTAATAATACAGTATCCAGTGATAATGGTGTAGATAATTTCTGAAAAACAATATTTTGTCTAAGGTACTTATAAATGTTGATCTTTTATCTACCAGATAATTTCGTCAACCTTAGTGCTATTAGCAATGTTCTCAGAGACGCGAAACTGTAAAACTTTTTTTTTTAATATCACTTGCAATAACCTTTTTAGATTATATATTACTATACTAGGCCTCACTAATATTGTTTGAAGTGAAATTTTGTGTCTTTTTTTTTTTCTCGGTTATGAAAAATATTTTAAAAACATTACGGGAAGCTTCGACTTTTTTTAATACTTTCGAAAGTTTACGCTCTCTCCTTTTTCATGTATAGGTATTTGTACTTTAAACTTCTTAAAGTATGAATTTAATTTATGTTTTTGAAAACAGCATATATTTATTCTCTTATTACAAGTTACAGCTCTTACAGTAAGGAAGGTTTGGTTTGTTCAACCATAAATAACTAATCTGCCAATTCATGCGGATTGATGCACACGTGCATAAATAAGTAACCACTATCATTTCAAAAATTTAAATACATTGTTAGATTGTTGAATGTTGATTTAAATACCTAAACCTTTTTTTACCGTTGAAACTTGTGTACTTGAGAATGATCGTACCAGTGATCGAAACGTTTGTTTGTAGTTATGCACAAAACTACACAATGGGCTATCCGTGCTCTGTCCACCACGGGTATCGAAACCCGGTTTCTAGCGTCGTAAGTCCGCAGACATACCGCTGAGCCACTGGGGGCGATCGAAACTTCGTATCTGTTCTAAAAACAAATCTTACTCTACTGTAAAAGCTGTAACTTGTAATGAAATAATACTTAATCAATAAGTAAACTCAAAACGAAACTATTAATATATTTATTCTATTCGTCATAACGCAAATTCAGCTTATCAAATGTCAGGTTTTATAGGGCTGTGATTCTTTACAGTAGGTGTTTGTGACTTGCTGGCAATACATTTTGTCAGAAATTAAAAATCTAATATTCGCCAATTATCAAAATAAAAGGCTTTTAGTTATATTTCTTAATAGCAGGAATATATACTATGTTGTTGTTGGGTTTAGGATTCTTCTACAGTAGGTGTCTGTGACTTGTTAACGATAAATGAACAGCACGCACTTCACTTGTTTTCCAAATAATATATATATATAGTCGGAACAAGTTCAATGTATGTACAACAAATTCTTCACACTATATAATTTATAGGCATATCATAAAAACTATTTACATATAGTTCTATTCTTCTTGTCAAAAGCTCACTTAGGCCTATTTAATTACTTTAAAATTTCAGTTGACAAGCCGAACTATCTTCCCTATTAATACCGCACTAGTATTCTGTGGTGATTCACTATTTATATGTCTCACTTTTTATATGTCTATCACTTTAATCGTCTGCCCACCTTCTATGCCAGTGTATTGCACGCGACGTTCGACAGTCTCAACATCAATGAGGTATAAACACAACTTTCTACAATCGTCTGCTTTTAACTTTTATTATAACAAAACTAAACAATAATAAAATATTCACACACAAAAATAAATAAATTAAGAATATCTAAACTAAACAGTCTCGTATGTCATGACACGTTTCAACAATAAACGGGCAGCACACATTCCACTTGTTTTAAAATAACTTATTCAAAACAAGTGAAACGTATGTACAAGCAAATTTATTACACTATTAGTTATCACAGCTGTATTGCCCCCAGTAGCACAGCAGTATGTGTGTACCCTTATACTGCTAAAAACCGGGTTTCGATACCCGTGGGGGGCAGAGCACAGATAACCCTTTGTGTAACTTTGTGCTTAATAACAAACAATAACACAGTTGTATCCAGAGTTTTAAATAATTCTTTTTTTTTGTCAAAAGTCCACACAGGCTGGTTCAATTACTTTAGATCCCAATTGATGAGGTGAATTATTCTTTTCTATCTCTGTTGTTACAATACAAACTGTGAATTTTTCAATTTAGAAATCGCTCGTTACGGCTAAACTGGCAATCACGCAGTCTAACTTATTTTTTTCACTTTTACTTTCACTAACTTACCTTTTTCCTCTTTGTATTTGCACGTATTTATAACACATGACAGAAAACTCTAAAAAATATATAGCTCTCTAGTAACAACAGTATTACACATAGCAAGAAAGACATAGAAGCTTCGAGTAAGATGACGTCCACAATAATACAAAAGTATAGTATAACAATTAAACTTCACACACAACGTGCGCTCTCGTTATGAATACTGAACAATCAATAAATATTAAATCACTCAATAAATTAAATAGTAACTCTTAAGCTGAACAGTCTTATATATATATACAACATCTGCACCTTTAAATAAAGTTTTATCTTCTCATTTACTTTTACAATAAAGAAGTAGTCATAATGATTTCTGATTATAATTTAATCTTTAAAAGAGATTTTTTTTTACAAATATGTTATCGGAGTTGGTTTTTAAGATGTGATAAAAGTGACTTGTGAATCCTAATAATCGCTCTCTTTTACAGAGCTGTATAGCAAGATGTAATCAGAAGTATTTTGTGGAACATTGTGGATGTGAACTAGCTTGGATACCGTCATATAATCCTGGAAAAAACTATACTATTTGTGATTTTCTTGGCAATAAGGGTAAGAGGTAATGAGGTTACAAGAAATGTTCAGTAATAAGTTGATCACTCATAAGATTTAATCTTTACATGAATACAATTATAATTTTCCGTGATTATATCTTGGAAAACTTTAACAGGATCAAGACGACAGATTAGTTAAAATGAAATATGCTAAACTCAAGTTAGGTCAGTTGTGATTATCTAATACAATGTGAATTTTTGGCTTGTTTGGTCCAGTTTTATGTCTTTCCGAGATTTTATTCGTAATAACAGCATAAGACAAAAAGAGATTGAGAATGTTCCTGTGTTGTTCATCAGTAAAATGCTCAAAATAAATAAGACTGAGAATGTTCCTGTGTTGTTCATCAGTAAAATGCTCGAAATAAATAAGACTGAGAATGTTCCTGTGTTGTTCATCAGTAAAATGCTCAAAATAAATAAGACTGAGAATGTTCCTGTGTTGTTCATCAGTAAAATGCTCAAAATAAATAAGACTGAGAATGTTTCTGGGTTGTTCATCAGTAAAATGCTCGAAATAAATAAGACTGAGAATGTTTCTGGGTTGTTCATACTTTAGAGAAAATCAGATATTAGTAGAAAGACGTTTTCTAGCGTATAAAGGGTGTTCTACTCGGAAACTTTGTAGTTTTCGCATTATTTTGTTTAACATCTTAGAATGTAGTCCTACTTGTAATTAGCTGCTTTTTTTTGTTGATTAGTAGAATATTATGGATTATTGTGCTTTAGTTATAGGGGGTCTTCCACCTGGACATTCAACTAACGTACTCAGAAGGTGTTCTGGTTGAAAATTGCAGCTCCGTCCATACTTCCGATTAGATGTTACATCTCGTCTCCAACTCTTCCCTAAATTGTCTGTTTTATCAATAAACAGTTGAGTTCGGCTGTCATTTCAATAATTCAGAAGTTAACATTGTAAAATATATTGACATCAAACGATCTCTCTTCACTTTATGAAGTATGGTGCAACACATATAAGTTTGAGAGTCGTAAGATATTTCAACACTTTTTTTTCGTGAGATATCTCGACGAAGAGCGTTGCCATCTTGCTATAATTTAATCCCTGTTTCTGCTTAATTTAAGCCCTAAAACAGTGCTTAAAGTTGTCATTTAAATTATTATAGCGTTTTGCGAGAGTACAATAATATATAGTCCAGAAGTCTGCGCAAAATATATTTACAATATTGAATAAAAGCATTGACCGAAGTGTACACACGTTAACAAACAGCACAATTTGTGTACAATACTGAAAGTGACGTTTTAATTCCTGTACTTACCTGTTTTTAACGTTTTTGCTATGTTTTATAATGATATTGTTTCATTGTATTTTATCATATGATCTGATATTAACGAGTATTTCGCACATATTGTACGTATGGTCGTATCACTTTTATGGTTAAACAATAACTATTTCTTGTTTAATATTTATTTTACCTCCTAAGGATTTTTTTAATTATAATTGGAAAAGATAACTGTTTATAAATATATGTATAATTATTATTCGCTAAGACAGAAACTAGGCTTAATATTTTGCGTTTTAATTTTCTAAGTGAACGGCAATAATGTCACATGGAATTGACTTACGTTATTAAAAGAAAAAACAACAACTTTGAATTGGTAAATACTGTATTTGTGTTCGTACATCTTTTTATTTTATTCTATTTTACTTTAAACTTTCTATCTTCTAGAAAGGATCAACTGTATTCATCGTATAAAAGATAAAGAGGTCAACTGCAGTTGTACACCCCCTTGTCAGTAAGTTCTGTTTGATCACACTATTCTCATCTGTCCTGAAAATCCTACTGTTACCTTGTAACTGTTTTTCAACAATACACGTCTCTAAAAACAGAATAAACTTGTTTAATAAAACATACAGTTAATTTTACGATTGTAAAGAAAAAGATGTATTAGGAAGTCAGTTATAATAAACTATCCTTTCTCTCGAATAAGACATGATCACATTGTTGAGTTCAAAAACTCCCCTGAGACAGTTATATAGACAGATGGAAATATTATGACGCATTTAAGCCAGCGATGGCATGACATATTGCAGTGGATCAATAATGTAAACATTGAACACAAACACATTAAAGATTATATAGTAGGTCGTTTAACACAGATCAAACGAAAGAAATAACACCAGGTTATTACTGTAGAGTTTTCTTTTTAACCAGTTTTAATAGTAAAAACATTTAGTTACAGGAAACTGTTAGGATTGAAGTCGAAGGTAAGATACAGCATCTAGATTGAATATGTTGAAATTATATAAATAAAATATTATATGAAGCTATCGAACATTCTAACTGGATTTACAGTACCAACTTTGATTACTTTGTCTTTATAACGTAGAAAAAAAGCTTAGAAACGTGGTTTGAACACCAAATTCTGGTGTATCATCGGAATCTAATAGGTATAACATCGGTAAGGAAAAATCCATTACGGATTTTAAATCAAAGTTGTATAAGAAATAGTATTTCAGAACTATGTATTGTCTCCGATAAATCACTACTCAGGGGGCCTTTCGCTCAAAACCAGAATTTGTCAGCTGGGCTAGATGATGAAAGCGCTTTCGGTGTTCAAACCATTATTTTGACCCCCCCCCCCCCAACTAAACG
>NW_013665734.1:413690-414659 GCF_000517525.1 Limulus polyphemus | reverse complement strand
AATAATATAGCTATATTATTTCAAAAATTGTATACACATTAATAAATTCTGTATACATAAAGAATAATAAATGGATTTCGGTAGGAAGGTATTATATAAAACAAAGGCTTTAGTACTTTATATTAAAATGATTTTGAATATGCCAATCAGCAAATCAAATGACAACCACAGCTTATAGCTTACGATCAGGCTATTGAAATGGGCGCTGGAAAACCGTCGTATCTGAACTCTTGTTGGATTATAGAAATCCTGCAAGGAGGTAGAGTTGTTTTCAACATGACGGCCTTACGATAGTGCGCGGGTTCGAATCCCCGTCACACCAAACATGCTCGCCCTTTCAGCCGTGAGGGCGTTATAATGTGACGGTCAGTCCCACTATTCGTTGGTAAAAGAGTAGCCCAAGAGTTGACGATGGGTGGTGATAACTAGCTGCCTTCCCTCTAGTCTTACACTGCTAAATTAGGGACGGCTAGCGCAGATAGCCCTGTGTAGCTTTGCGCGAAATTCAAAGACAAACAAACAAACATACGATAGTGCGTTTTGCAATCGAAACTATGCATTACAGGGCTATTTTAAAGACTCACGGTTGGCAGATAAAGTATTATCGGACGTGGCGACATGAGCTGTAACGCCATTGTGTGGCTTCTAATACTTTTTAACAAAACGAATTAAACCTCTGTAAAATAAACAGCAATGTTTTAAACTAAACCCCTGGGTCGAAAGGTATTGCTGTCTTTTGTATTACATAATATTTTCCTGCTTATAATGCTGTTTATTATAGTTTATTGATCTACTTTGTGAAATCATCACTTAAGAATAAAATCATTGATTAATACGTTAGAATATTCATTAAATAAATATACACGTTTTACTGTATCAAACTGTTATCTAAGTATTAATAACACTATTATGTTTATTCATATTTATCTATAAGTGTATTTTCAGGTAACTAGAGAACTGGATAGAACA
>NW_013665734.1:411975-413049 GCF_000517525.1 Limulus polyphemus | reverse complement strand
CAAAACACAGACTTAATGATTCTACTTAAGTGGACTTTCTCTGTTCAGGAAATAAATTATTCTAGTTATTTGTACTTTTAACAACTGTAATATTACATGTTTTTAATGAAAATATTGAATAGAATTTCTGTCGAAATATTAATATCACTAAGTAAATTATGTTTATCCGTATTGATTAATATATGTGTATTTTCAGGGAATTAGAAAACCAAAAGAAACGAAAAACAGATTTAATTATTCTGAGTGGACTTTCTCTGTTCAGGAATAAAACTATTCTAGTAGATTGTACTTTTAACAACTGTATTTACTAACTTCAGCAATATTGCATGTTTTAAGCGAAAATGCTGAGACTACAGAAAAAGATATTACCATCTAGTAAGATAAATATATCTTAATTTGAGTATTAACAAAAAACAAAACACTAATAATTGAGACATCAGTCCATGTTTTAATGAAGTATTGTTTTTGCCGTCTTTTGGTATTTTAGGTAGTAATAAAAATTAACACAAATAAAATTGAAATGAAAGTAATAAACAGCTTTATGAACTCCTGGTTTAATTTCTGTTTGTATGAAATGAAAAAATATACAGTAACTGTGTTTGTTTTTTTGTCATAAGGTGCTAAAACTTACACACTTCGCATTTATCACGTGAATCTTCATTTTTTGAAATAATATTGCTGCCTTTACTTTTTAGGCATTATATTGGTGTGGTGATGTTTCATTAATTTAACGACAGCCAATCTGTAAACTGTCAGCACGTGACTACAGTTCCAATATTTCGGATACACGTAAAATAAATATTATGCCCCAAAAGATTTTAATTTATTGTTAATTATTTCTCCATTTATCCACTTTATAGTGCAGAGAGCCAACATTTTTCAGATAAATATCACGTTTAAAAAGGACCAAGAAAAACATTATGGCTATTTAGAAAAAGGCAGGGCCGCTCGCAAATCTGTGTATTTGAAAATGCATTGGTTTAAAGACATGTACATCAAAAGATGGTGGGCCCGGCATGGCCAGGTGGTTAGGGCGTTCGACTTGCAATCTGAGTGTCGCGGGTTCAAATCCCC
>NW_013665734.1:389392-411018 GCF_000517525.1 Limulus polyphemus | reverse complement strand
TCGTTACACATAAGTATACAACGATACAAACACAAGGTGACATCTAAAACTACACAAATAAATTAGTAAATATGAGGTGCATAAACAGAGTTTAAATCAAAACTAAAACATTATAAAAATATATTGCTATAGAATATGTTTTTTTTTTCTTATTAAAGGGCACGGTATGGTCAGGTGGTTAGGGCGCTCGACTCGCAATCTGAGAGTCGCGGGCTCGAATCCCTGTCCCAACAAACATACTCGCCCTTTCAGCCTTGGGGCGTTATAATGTGACGGTCAATCTCTCTATTCGTTGGTAAAAGAGTAGCCCAAGAGTTGGCGGTGGGTGGTGATGACTAGCTACCTTCCCTCTAGTCTTACATTGCTAAATTAGGGACAGCTAGCACAGATAGCACTCGTTAGCCTTGCGCGAAATTCCAAACAAACAAACATTCTTGTTAAATTTAGATATTTGTATTGTTTGATGAGGAGAGCTTTGACGTCATTTTAGGGTGATTTGTATGCAGATTTGTAATCAGTTGTATTCTCTAGGCTTTAAAAATGGCAGGTCGAGCTCATAAAAAAGTATAAAGCTTAATTATTGTATAATTTATCTGTTATATCTATTCGTCAGCATATAAATCACTCTAAAATGAAATACATATTTTAATAATAATACAATACCATTCGATGAACAATAAATGTATTAAAACTATATGAATCGTCGGCATAGTAACATAAATTTTACCTGTGAATGCCAGTAAAAGTATTTTTTTACTTTTATAGATACTCTCCTGTGTTCAATAAACTTGAAATGTTTGACATTGGAATACATCATAAACGAACATCCACTAGATTTTATTAACTCTTCGATAGCCTTTTCGCTATAACATTATTGCATACCAAGCTTACATTTCTATAGAAATATTTAAGCTTTTCCAACAAGAACTAAATAACTTACCAACAGTTTTATTTTGAATTTCGCGCAAAACAGTAGCCGTTACCAATTTAGCAGTGAAAGACTAGATAGAAGGTTACTTTTTTATTTCCCAACGAATAGTGGGATTAGCCTTACATTATAACGCCGCTACGGCTTAAAGGAAGAACATGTTTGATAGGATGGGGATTCGAACTCACGAGCGAATCGAGCGACTTAACCACCTGACCATGCAAGACCGACATTTCTGAGAATGAATTATTTTCTAAAATGTTTTGTCAAGTCTAATATATGGCCAGGTGGTTAGGGCGCTCGACTCGCAATCTGAGGGTCGCGGGTTCGAATCCCCGTCCCACCAAACATGCTCGCCCTTTCAGCTGTGGGGGCGTTATAATGTGACGGTCAATCCCACTATTCGTTGGTAAAAGAGTAGCTCAAGAGTTGGCAGGGGGTGGTGATGACTAGCTGCCTTCTCTCTGGTCTTACACTGCTAAATTAGGGACGGCTAGCGCAGATAGTCCTCGTGTAGCTTTGCGCGAAATCTATATAACAAACAAAAATCTTGAAGATCTTATTACGACGATACTTGTTTTCGTATAAAGAAAGGTCAATGGCATTTAATATTGATTTTCTTGGACCTTGAATATAAAAAAGCCCATAGAAATATTTGTGCATTAATGTAATACAGAGGGTCTAGGCCTTTTAATTAATATTAGAGGTCATTAACTAAGAGACTGAATGCATCATTTCTTAAACCAGCACACGTGGAATGAGTAAATATATAATTACTCTCCGGAATTGAATTTCCACCCAACCTTTAGAAGGTATCAACAGCCCGCCCATAAGAACAAATTCTGAATCTTTTATTAGTCTATAGTGTAAAACACTTTCAAACGAGAAATTAAAAAATTTTCCTGTAGATAATAAATCCGCATTTAACCACCTGGCCATGCCGGGCCACATAGAAAAGAAACGTTACAAAGTGGTTGAAATGCTAAAAAATGTTTTCTATATACGAAATAGCTAATAGAAAAGATGAACTTATTAATTTGTTAAGCACAAAGCTACACAATGGGCTATCTGTGCTCTGCCCACCACGGGTATCGAAACCCGGATTCTAGCGTTGTAAGTCCGCAGACATACCGCTGTGCCACCGGGGGGGCGAACTTATTAATGACGTTTTGATATTATAATGATACAAGTAACAATGTTAGGAATAATGATATCCAAAATACTAGAAAGCATGTTATAAGAAGGTTAATACCCTAACATATTGCTATATTTTATTAGCTAGATTCTTGTTTGACAGGTAAAACACATCTTTAATTACGCAAGAAGCTTTCACCATCACCGAATAACGGAACTTCGACCAATGTCAAGTCCAATCAGCTTCCTCCTTGATCAAACGGTAAGTAAAGAAACCACGGAAAAGAAAACCATCGGCCTTCACCCGTAAATCCAAAGACACTGTGTTATCATGAAGATGGTAAAGTGAAATATAAATGAACTCGTACACGTCCTTCTTACACGTTATACACAGGAGACCAGACCTGTTGTCTGTAGACTACAACAGAAAGTGTAGAAAAATAAAAAAAGGTGCTCTGACATTGATCCTGATATAATAAATATTTTTTTTTTTTATAAATGAGTATTTTACCATGGCGACATATGTGTGTGAAACACTTAAAGTGAGTGTACTTTCTCATGAGAATATGTATGTGGAACATTTGAAGTCAACATGCATTTTCAAGAGGATACGTGTCAAAGACTTGAAATCGACAAAAACCTTCCCTGGTGATACTTAAAAATCTGAAAGCGATTTTTTATATATTTTGTTGACAAAAAGCTAATTGGTCAACCAAAGAACAGACATGCATACACAATTAACTGGAGTGCGTATCTGCATAAAAGGCGATTGGTAAATATATCATAATTAGGGCTTCTGATTTTCGGCTTTAGCTGATAAAACACTCTTCGATACAAAAAAAGAAATCGGAGTTTTTCCAGTAGACATCAGAATGGTTATTCAGATTAACTTACATTAACGTTCCCACTTAGTGCCCGGCATGGCCAGGTGGATAAGGCGCTCGACTCACAATCTGAGGGTCGCGGGTTCGAATCCGCATACCACCAAACATGCTCGCCCTTTCAGCCGTGGGGGCGTTATAATGTGACGGTCAATCCCACTATTCGTTGGTAAAAGAGTAGCCCAAGAGTTGGCGGTGGGTGGTGATGACTAGCTGCCTTCCCTCTAGTCTTACACTGCTAAATTAGGGACGGCTAGCGCAGATAGCCCTCGTGTAGCTTTGCGCGAAATTCAAAAACAAACAAACAAACGTTCCCACTTTCCCAAGTCACGAGATCTAACCCTTTCCATACAGACTCGTCCGTTAGTAGTAAGTTTGTTTTTATAATTTTATATAACATATTAGCTGCTGTTACAAACACAAATAGAACAGAAGCCCTAATCATACTGTATATGTAAATACACAACAGCTCTTTATCAACAAACCCCAATCCAAAGTTTCTCTTAAGTACCATTCAAAGTTGTTTACATAAGTTACCAGAAAAACATTTTCATAGTAAAATAAACAATGTATTCTCAAATTCACCTAATCTTTAATATAATTATAAAAAAACAAGGCTAGAATTTAAACGTATAAAACGTTGTGAAATATGCAAAATAAACCGTTTTCTACGAATCTGATAACAAAATGAAGTCTATAAAATTAATTTTAATAACAGAAATTTAAGACAATTGAAATCATTACAAGCAATTGAAGCCAATATTTAAGAATTCGAGTACTTAGAACCATTGTTTCAAACGCAAAAATATTAATTTCAAAGTGAATGTAATTAATATTAAATAATAACTACAAAAGCATATATGCGGAGGTATTTCAAGGCGAACTAAATCTATTGTCAAAAAGTAAGCACATACTATCACGAAGTAACTAATATAATAACAATGAGCCTCGTGATAATTTAACTGTCAAATATGTAAAAAGGAATTACGTTTAGAACATTTATATTTCATAATAATACATTACCTTGAATAAGGGTGGGTTGACAGTACCTGTTGAGTTAAAATAAGTTGTTTCTATTCGGTGATCTCCTTTCGGAAAAAAAGAATGAATAGGTTTGGCCACTGAGGTTGAGTATCGTTTTGAATATTCGCAAACATAAAATCTTTCAGGTTCTCGAGTTGCCATGTAACGATTTGATTCAAGGTAACGGATCCTGTAAATCAGTTGCTTCTGCATGTTAACAAAGTCGTGCAGTAAAACAGCATTATATATATCTCTTGACAATACTTTTATTTCTCAATCTTAGCAGAAGAAATTGCAAAAATTGAGAGAAAAAAAAATCGTCATTTTTGCTGCTTTTTTTAAATCGGATATATATATATACAGAATAAAACTTTATCTTGTCCCAACGTTTCATCAAGTTTACATGGCATCATCGGATGAGTACAAGAACTGAGCCTAATAGAAAATGATTTAAAATAAAAGAATGAGGTGACTATTTATAACAATAATAATGTAAAAGCATGTGATCCAGCATTTGTATAATTAATAAAACAGTTATAAATGAATTATCTAAGGCCTGAATGTACTTGAAAATAACCGCACCAGTGATCGAAACGTCTTACCTGTTCTAAATACAAATCTTACCTACTGTAAAAGCTGTAACTTGTAATAATAATAATATACTTAATCAGTAAGGAAACTCCAAACGAAACTATTAACAACATATTTTATTGAGTAATATAACGAGAACATGTTTGACCTTTAGAGCTGCTGTCAAGGTCAGCCACTCGGATGTAAAATTTCATAGCTAATACAAAGTACCCACCCGAGCGAATGACCCCAAATCTAGATTACATTAAGGTCGAATGAAGAAGATCAAGAGAAAATTGGTGTAGCTTTTGTACTTACTTTTAGACAAAATTAGTACATCTAAAAATAATATAGTATATAACTAGAAAGCCATCTTTCTTCTGTTCGACCATGCAATAAATATATCATATTAGAATAATAGTTATTAGATTTTTTATGTAAGGGAATTAGTAAATATTTATTTCAAGATGTTTACTAAATAGCAGACATTGCTTTTAAAGAGGTATTCTGCTTTCAGCAATTCATTCTTTTATATACAATTCAAAGCAATACCTAGCATAATTTATTATACACAAGTTGGCATCCACCATTAACTAAATGTTAAACATCTTATTTTACGTAAAGCCTAATGCCCTTGATATGGTATAGGTGTACTAATAATTAATGTAAATTAGGCATTAAATAACCAGTAATAACCATGCAGCAAAGCACAATAAATACGTTTAAAGTCCTGTATCATGAACAAAACCCACACAATTTAGGAAAACTGATTAATTATTGGTGTTGACATTGTTACATATAGGGTAATTTTCTTAACATTTACTTTCAACCAGCCATGAGTCCCCAAGAACAAACCTTTGGTAGCGATATACACTATAAACATAATCTGTTAAAGCATTTCCTTCGACTAAAATATCTATCTATCTATCCATCTATTTTTTAGACGTATCGCGTTATTAGTAGTTATCTCAACAACTTTTGTTTTAGGAAAAAAACAAAACACAAGTAAATGATGGAGAAAGATGAATGCGTTACATACCAGGAGACGAGTGTGAAAAAAAGAACGTGTGCAAATAGTTCACGCTAGATGTAAAATAGACTACTTTCATTTCAGAACTAGAAGAAGTGTTTAGAATGTTTTATTTTCCATTCAAATAGAAATTCACAATTTTCTACTTTTTAATAATGATGTTGATCCTTTTATGTTACACAATTTGTCAAAAATATATGACAGGTGAACAAGAGAGAAAGTGATATTATTTTTAATATAATGGTCAGTTTATATTGCACAACTATGTTCTACCATTCTGAGCTTGAAACCACGGGTTATTATACATATTTAGATGATCTAACTTCTTAAAAGATTCTACTCAATCTTTGTGGAAGATTCTTTGTCATAATGTTATACTATAAAAGTTTGTTTTGTTTTATAATTAAGCACAAAGCTACACAATGGGCTATCTGTGCTCTGCCCACCACCGGTATCGAAACCCGGATTCTAGCGTTGTAAGTCCGCAGACATACCGCTGTGCCACTGGGGGGCAGTATAAAAGTTCTGTAAGCAACAATTCCAAAGAATTCATCCCTAAGTTGTAGTCTTGTTGGTTTGTTATCTAATCTACTACCTAACGTCACTTTATAATGTAACTATTTATATTTACCAAAATCAATCTCAAACAGTGCATTCGGAAAAAATACAGTGCCAAAATTATTGCAAAGAGATTGTTTGTTTTATTGATAAGCACAAAATCAGACAATAGGCTATAGCTCTAAGACTTACTGCTGAGCCACCTGGAGGTTGTATGGACTTTATAAAAAGTTACATTTTCACTATAATTAATAGAAAATCAAGTAAGTATTTTATGGGTTTCATTCATTTTTTTTTGCTACATCATTTTAACAAAGGTTCTGATTAGATGTTAAAATGTGATGGGCGCTCGACTTGCAATCTGAGGGTCGCGGGTTCAAATCCCCGTCCCACCAAACATGCTCGCCCTTTCAGCCGTGGGGGCGTTATAATGTGACGGTCAATCCCGTTATTCGTTGGTAAAAGAGTAGCTCAAGAGTTGGCTGTGGGTGGTGATAACTAGTTGCCTTCTCTCTAGTCTTACACTGCTAAATTAGGGACGGATAGCACAGATAGCCCTCGTGTAGCTTTGCGCGAAATTCAAAAACAAACAAACAAAAAGATGGTGTGTTAAAAACAGGTTAAAGGAGCCTATAGACGTGAATATATATGATAAACTTTTAAATTATGTTTTTCATTCATTGTCAAGTAGACTGTCAGGATAAAGATAGGCTTAAAAATAAATGTTTTAATTTCGTTAGCACTGTGTTTGAATTCTATTCGATGAATTCTCAATCATCTACCTTTTAAAATTGTCATCTGGAGATTAAATTTTTGTTTATGAGGGGTTAGTTGATTATTTCTGATTAGGTATTTGATAGTTCATGTCTTGGAGAAGCTGGTCTTAAATGCCCAATTTTATATTGAGAAATATAATGCTTGCACACGCACGCAATACGTGCTTTACCATATAATGTGTTTTATTTCTAGCAAATGACAGTATTGATGAGATTATTAAAATTATAATTCATGCCCGACTATGAGAGTACTGTTTTTTTGTTGTGTGTGTGTGAACTATATGGCTCGAAAAGCTTCTATCTGATTTTAGATTCAGCTTGATCACCTTTGAAACACAAGGCTTCGATATACTCGTTTAATAAACAGATTTGGAACTATATTAGATAGACAATACGATTGTACAAAGATGCAATCTTTCTGTTACATTTTGGGTTTAAACTTCTAAAGATTATCATAAGAAGTTCAAAGTTTTTAAGTCTTATTGTAATTATAAATGTTAACATGTAACCACGCTCAGTTTTTGGTCGTTAAAAGTGTTGAGATATAAATAAATTTTACACACACAAGTATAAGAAATCTCAAGAACTCCTATGATAGTGAAACGTATATGTATCAAATGACTGCCTCAAGCTATTTAAGCCTAAAAAAGTAATCTATAAGCTGTTTTATAAAACAATGCTAAAATGATTTATTTGGGATTTCTCTTTGCAAGACCAAAACAGAAAAGTTTTAAGGCCTCTTTCATTCCCAGCTAGAAGATTAAGAAAATTTTACTGGCTGGAAGGGAAATCTTGGCAAGGTGTCTCGCATGATGTTTATCTATTTTCATCTTGAATCTAATTTTATCTGTTTTTCTAACTTTTTATAGTATATCCTTTCCAACATACATCAATCTATTTATCTATGTAGAATAAATTTGGACTTATGCACTCGAAACGTTTATTGACTTGAAAAAATGTTGACGAAAATTAGTACTATAGTTCATCAGGAAATAGTTTTAATGAAAATCTATAACAAAAATATACAAATACTGTTTTCCAATTAAACATATCTAATCTAAATTAAATACATATACTTTCCAAATATACACTCATATAATACAGTCCATGTATAAATTAAGTACATTACAAATGTTTAAAAACAAACACAATTAGTCAATATACTTTTCTTTTTAAATTAAAATCTTATTCTAATTATATTTTTCTTATTATAATAATATAAATGTAATTTATTTAGCCTATAATTTCATACTTTTACTTTTATTTTCTGTCAGTCTTAGTAACTGTTTTCACGGTTTCACAATTCTTACTGACTTTACACAACCAATTACTTCTGCTCTCTTACTACTATCTATTCAAAGTGGCTCTATGATTAAAAGTAAAGTTATTATAAATAAAGATGAAGATTGTAAGATGTTGATAATAAAAGAGGAGAAAATACATACTACAATACAAGAAAATGGAGAAAAAAAGACAGATACAATAACAAAACTAGATGGAATCGTAGAGGACTGAATATAGGAAATAAATGTGTTCGAAGTCAACAAAAAATACGAGGACAAAGAAATGAAATATTTATAGAAAGAAATTTCAATAGGATGGAAGATATAAGACGTGGAGGAAGAAGAGAGAGATTATACAAAAGATCTATGAATTTTAGAAAATATGACAGAGTTTCAAAACTTTTAGATAAACAGGATCATAATTTTTTTAAATAGTTAATTATTAATTGAGCAATGACTCCGTTAAAACTGATCTTTCATTAAATATGATATCTTACTTACTACGTACAAATACTTACTTTTTCTGTACTAAAGGATTAGAAGATCGATATGATCGCATTTGTTTTATATAATTCGAAACACTATTTAATCAAAAAGCGTTTTGGATTATCATTTTAGTTTGTAGTTTGGTTTAAATAAATCGGCAATTTTGGAGCTATTTCAATCATGATATTAGGAAAACACGTAGATTTAAAAAATCTATGAAAGACAAAAATATGAAATCCTAAAACTCTAACCTCTTCCTCATCAGAGGAAAACTGGATGACTCGGCGGTATGTCTGAGATATTCTAACACTAAAAATCGGGTTTAGATAGCCGGTAGATAAAGCACTTTGTGTAATTTTGTGTTTAGCAACAAAACAAATAAACCGCTTATTGACACACTAAAAACGTTTTAGTTTTCAACTTTTCACTAAATATGGAGGTATTTCAAAGTTTTTGTATAGAGATATGACACAACTCTGAGAATAGTGTAGTAGAAACTATAATGCTTTTAAAAGTATTCTTATTATTTCTGTATTTACTTTATATGTTTGGAAATAATATTCAAGCAAGTGTTGCTGTTTTTTTGTTTTCTTTAGTGGACTTCTTCGTATTGTGATTTATTTTACTACATTTAATTATGAAGAAATAAAACAGGAACCAAAGTACACGGTAAGTAATCCTTGATCATTGACATCATCAAAGAGACAGGAACCAAAGTACACAGTAAGTAATCCTTGATCATTGACATCATCAAAGAGACAGGAACCAAAGTACACGGTAAGTAATCCTTGATCATTGACATCATCAAAGAGACAGGAACCAAAGTACACAGTAAGTAATCCTTGATCATTGACATCATCAAACAGATAGGAACCAAAGTACACGGTAAGTAATCTTTGATCATTGACATCATCAAAGAGACAGGAACCAAAGTACATGGTAAATAATTCTTAATCATTGACATCATCAAAGAGACAGGAACCAAAGTACACGGTAAGTAATCATTGACACCATCAAACAGGAATCAGATCAATGACACGGTAAGTAATCCTTGATCATTGACATCATCAAACAGGAATCAGATCAATGGCAGCAGTTCAAATGCTTGTTTCTAACATTTTTCTAAAGGCACATTTTAATATATAATACACATAATTTGAGCAACTCAGAAAAGTCATCATTTTTCATAAGCTGTTTCTTTGAAATCACATAGTTTATTAAACCTTTGCTTTTATCTGCCTTTGAATAATATATCTATATTTAATGTGCACACAAAAGATGTGATTACATTATTCCACATAAACCCATGTTAAACCAATAAAACATATAAATAAAATTTTCATGAATTTTCTTTAAATATGCTAAACCGAAAGAGTATATGATCACCTAAAAATGGAAATGCAGAGGTCATTAAATATTTTTATTTACAATATACGTCGTATTATGCATTATAATAGTGAAAGATTAAACCAGTATTTTATGTTTTGAAAGGTAGCACAAAATATTATAAAAAATATCATGATTTTTGTTTTTGTCTAAGTTCAAAGTAAATTATAGCTTGATTATAGGTCATATACTTTGATTACTATTATACAGTCATTTCACTACGTTGTATCAGTTAATTGAATAGCATTTATAATATATTATGTAGTTGTTATTGAAAATTGTGATTGGGACATAACACCAAGAAACTGAAAACAAGAAAGAGAGGTAAAAGCTGCGGATATTTATAAAAAAAATATTAATTGCTTTGTTTTACTTTACAGTTACCAGGTTTGATAGGTAACAATGGAGGAATCACGGAAATGTACATAGGATTGTTTTGGTTTACTTTACAGTTCTCAGGTTTGGTAAGCAGCATTGGAGGAACTGTGGGAGTGTACATAGGATTGTCCTTTCTGGCTGGAGTGGAGATCCTGGAACAGATGTTGAAATACTTTAAAAATTCTCTTCTTAAGACAAAAAGGAAAACTATAGCTCCAGTTGATCAGTTGGAAGTATAGAAAGGAAGACAGAAGATGGAGCCCTAATCAGCGTATAAATGTTTTTGTAATGATAGATTGATATTTAAGACACCACACAAGAACATATGAAATCATCACAGTTGTATAGATAAATGGGACGACTTTTCTTGGGGAAGTTTAAAGTCAAGTGTAATGAAAGCAATTTCTTTTTAAATGAAGTTCAGGCTTCACAGTTAAGCATTTTTCGCTTATTACGTTAGTAAGTTATTCAAGAAAAATACTCTTGTACAAATATGTAGGTTTAGTATACATATATATGGTTTATCTGTGTCTAAAGACTGATTATGACCCCGAAGCTTTCATCCTTTTAGATTTCATAAAGTTCCAGTTAGTAGTGTTTCTTAGCATCGAACTAGCTGGAACAATAATAACTAAAATATCTCGACACTGTAGTTCTATGCTGGTTGTAATACAGGTAGTGCTAACTAAAATAAGCCCATATTGTAAAATAACTTAAAGATCTTGTGAGTGAAAATGAGTTAAATTAACCCGTATGGCTGAAACAGCCAATAAATACAATACTAGCTAAACATAACGTAAGATTTTTGAAACATTAACGCGAACATGACAGGTTTACCAATGTACTAAGCAGGAGGATTTAATGTATTTAATGAAGTTTTCTGTGAATCAAGTATGTCCAGCCGCATGGGATTTTAGGTGAAATTAATTTATGATCCTGGACACATTTGATAAGCTAAGTGTCGTTTAAACTATATCAAATTATAACCAATCAGCCGCAATGTTTACAAAACATTATTATAACCACTGAGATTAACAAATACACGTCTGTCTATGAACTTTGTTACAACTTATACATATATATACATATATGTCTTAACTTCATTGCTTTCAAATTTAATCGATCTCTGCTTTAACACTTCATTATATTACTTTTGCAAAACAACAAACATTTGGTGTTAATATTTTGAAATGAAAATTTTCCCCTAAAAACCCGAAATTGCAACACATAAAAATTATGAGAAGCTTTTCTAACACACACTTGTGAATAAACAAATATCCAAAACGGGTATAAAGCATTAACATGTATATACAAAATGTTGTAATTGTTCAATTTAAACAAAGACTGAAACATAGAGGATAAAATTAAGCAACAAAATCTTATTCTCTTTCTTAGTTATTAATAAAGTGGCGTAAGATGCGAATGTTTATCTAGCCAGCAGTTCAGATGACTTTAAAAGATGGTTAACCAGATGATTAGATAAAACCACATTTTACAATATCTAATGAAATATTCTTATTAAAGACTAATTGGGCACACTCTTCACCTGCACTGAAAAAATGGGTGTCTATAAGTTATAAATGACTTATACATAAAGTGTATTTAGTGTTGGTGTTGCTTAAAATTAGTATTTTTACTGTCTTATATATAAAGTGTATTTAATGTTGGTTTATCTTAAAATCGGTATTTTTACTGTCTTATATATAAAGTGTATTTAATGTTGGTTTATCTTAAAATCGGTATTTTTACTGTCTTATATATAAAGTGTATTTAATGCTGGTTTTGCTTAAAATTAGTATACGCGATTGGAAACGTCAAACTTTGCATCACCTTGTATATTTTAATTTTAGTTTTTTTTAATCAAATTATCTTAAGAACAATTAAAATACTATCAACTTATGCAATAAATCAAAGCAGCAATTAAATTCATCAATAGCACGTACACACGGTTTTTATTCGTAATTCCTCATATTTAGTCCTTTGGGAGTTTGAAAACAGAAGTGAGTAAAAATAGCTCTCCAGATCAATCTTTTGTTTGTTACAAGTCACCGTCACTCCATCACAGGTTAACTCCCAGCTACCCAATTATACCCATTATAAAGTTGGGTAGACTGAAACAACTTGGGTAAAGCGTTTTATTCAAGGAACAAACAAAATATCGAGGGCAAGCTTCGAACCTTTATTAATTAAGCTTTATTAACTCTGTACTTCTGAAATTAAACTGGAGCTAATACAAAGTCTTATTGAACGTGTATCACAGTTATTCAATATTGATTATTAGAGTGACTGGCTTATGCTTTTATGTCTCAGTATATAAAACCGTTGTTCTTATCACATCCGATCATGGCAAAGTGTTTAGTCACAAGTTTTCGCAAAAATATAAATATTTAGTTTTTACTTGATCTTTAGAAGGACACTCACAGCTACACGATCATCTGTGTATTGTTGAAAATAACGTTAATTCATTTTTATTAGATAAATAAACTCTGAAATACTTAGATTGCACTGCATATAAAATGATGTATCAAAGTATTTTAAAATATTGTTAGAATTATTTGTTTCAGAAGTATTTCAAAATATACTTAACTTATATGACTGTAAAGACGTTTCATTTAATTTACTCGTATCAGTTACGTTTTTTTCATATAAATTATTTCTACCTTATCAAATGTATTTTCAAGTCACTTTATTCCTTCAGTTAATCACTGTATTCTTTCACCTTAGTCGTAACCGTAAATGATGATGGATTAAATGTTACTTTAATCATATTTGAAGCACAATTTAGAATTGATGTAGAATTGCTGTATAAAAATAGATACAAGCATAAATGTAGTTAATTTTTCATGTATTGCAAATAAATATGTTTAAATACACGGTGGTTATTTTACGTTTACAGTTAGCTTGATTTAAACTGATCAACTCCATAAATTCTGTCTAGTAGGGTTTTTTTCCATTTGAATGAAAGACGATTTATGTTTCAGCAGTGGAATACTATGAATAGAATGTTTATGAATTGTACTTCAAAGTTAATAAAACACACAAAGTTGAATTCCAACTGAGTTTGCACTAGAATTAATTCACGTCTTATCATCTTTACTGTAGCATGTTTTACAAAAATTACATCGTGACCATTTCTCACTATGTGTGTTTGTAAAGCTCCATTAATGAAAGTAGATTCTTTATTTGATTGGACAGAAAAATCAGTACACTGAAAAATATATTTATAGATTTATTAATGTGTACACCAAAAATAAACATATAAAATACATATTGAAACTATACAAGTTACTTTGTTAGAATTACTCTTACATTCTCTGTTCGCATAGTAGTTTGATCACAAACAGGAACATAACTTTTTTGCTTTGATTGAATATGTATTCTAAACGACAGTTTTCCTTTCAATAAAAGTAGAAGCAGTCTATTATCGTCTCCTTTAACGTTGATATTAGGCCTCAGTTTGTGAATGAGAAAATTGTCTTTACACGAAACTTCTTTGTTCATCCTTGACCCTTGCAATGATATTAGACTGGACGTCAACCTCACATTCTCTTAGGATATGTTTAAGTATACTTGACTTCAGATGGAATCTCAGATTAGCATGTTCTTCACTCGCGTTATAAATCTTCTTTAGTGGAATCGCGAGGACAAGGTGAATATATAAACTACAAGTGACAATTGAGTTAGAACACACACCACACATATATTTGCAGATACACCCTTCTAATAATACTATTTTGTTTGTTTGTAAGCACAAAGCTACACAATGGGCTGTCTGTGGTCTGCCCACCACGGATAAAGATACTCGGTTTTATCGATGAAAAAATTAACCTATTAATACAGGTATATTGTAACTCCTAAGACATGTAAGTGAATCATCAATAAGTCTGACGGATTATAACGCTAAAAATCAGGTGTCGATACCCGTGATGGGTACAGCACTGAGAGCCATTGTGTAGCGTTGCGGTTAACAACAAGCAAAGTGATTAACAACGGTTTAAAAATGACTTGAATGATACAAATCAGTCACAGCCATGGGCGTAGCAGCATAGTATGTTTTGTAACCTAAGATTATGACACATTCCTAAGAGATAAACCAAGATGGTGGTATAGCATAATTATATTCCAGTATGACTCGTTTAGATTTTATATACCTTCAGTGATACAAACTATTCGATATATCTGGTGACGTCATATGGCTGTGTTCTATCCCAGATTACAAAATACGTATTGCACAAAATTCTCGTGGCTAAGAATTACGTCAATGCATAAGGTATAAAATAACAGGAGATATATTATAGTTATAACGCCTAATCTAGCGAAGTATGATCTGTTTGATTAATTGTGTGTGTGACATCACATCACAATAAGATTGATAATATTGTTATTACATCTTTCTTTATCAGCCCTACACAAGTTTTCATTAAGAAGAGTGTAACAATATTTGAACCGCAAACTATTCGTGTTGACACTGCTGTGACGGGAAAGTTTCACTCAATACCAGAGCTGTTAAAATCGGCTTTGTTTACGTCATGTAAAACTTCAGTCGATACGCTATTTATATCTCTCATTTTTGACAGGTATTATGTCTTACGGTTTATAACGCCTTAGATAGTGAAGTGTTATCTGTTTGATCGAAATTACTTATTATTTAAAACAAAACCATTTTTGAAACTTTTATTTCCATGCAATATGTTAAGCCAATTTCCTTGGGCTTAAGATAGGGTCAAACGAAACGTTTCACAAAGAAACCTTGTAAATTGTACGCTACACTTCTTGATAATGATTATGCTTTCTTCTCCGACTTGCAGATCTTTGTTGAATTTCTCTAATAGTAACCATCTCTTTTATTTAACTAACGGTTTATCTATTGCTGTTCACATATATCTGTACTAATAATAGCTGTGGATAATAGCTTCAAAATAATTTATCAAGTCGGAATCACGAATAACAGTTCTGAGATAAATCGCCAATTCGAAATCATGAATTTAAACTTCCCGACCAAAATACGGATCACTGTATCACATTCGAATCAGTGTTATCTGAGTTCAATGAATAATTACACATTAAAACTTTATAACTACATGAATTGGCGCTGAAATATTCGAGAATACCCCTCTCAGAAGCACATTGTATTGATGTTACTCAATGTCCAAGTTAGAAGAGATTTGTCTAACAACTAGTTTATTCTTGATTACATCATTAAACGATGTGCAAAAACGATAGGCTCAGGAAATATTTGCTTGACTTCATAGCCTAAATCAATTATTCACTTGCCTCTTTTATAAAAGAAAGAAAGACATACGCAAACATTGACTGCCATTATATTTATCCAGTTTTTACTCGGAATTAGTAAAATATTTTTTTCGATCTTGTCATTTCTTCAAAGACTTGTTTATTTTTTGAATTTCGCGCAAAGCTATATGAGGGCTATCTGCGCTAGCAGTGTGAGACTAGAGGGAAGGCAGCTAGTCATCACCACCCACCGCCAACTCTGGCGCTACTCTTTTACGAACGAATAATGGGATTGACTGTCACATTATAACGCCCCCACGGCTGTTTGGTGTGACGGAGATTCCAACTCGCCACCAACAGATTGCGAGTCGAGTGCCCCAACCACTTGGCCATACCGGGGCCGGATACAAAATCTACAATTATTCTTACGTCACCTGATGTCCTCACCATTCTTGAGGACAAACAAAGGAAGCGGAGGTCATTGCTATTACAATACTGAAGACAAGAAATATTTCACACTTTAAATAATTGGTTGATATTATAAGCAATTGCACCGAATATTTTTTGTCAGATTAGAAATGTTTCTTACGTTATTTACTCGGAGTAAGTGTTTTAATTATAGACATTTTATTTAGTAAGAAGTCCTGTGAAAATCCTGCTACATAACATAACAACATCCTATCTTTTAGTACCCAACTCTCGTGCTCACAGATAGTTTGCATATACTTTGAATTTACTGACTGATAAAACTAATACTCATAAAGGTGCAAGCGTACTCTTAATCCGCCCCGCCCCACCTCCAGTGGCACAGCGGTATGTCTGCGGACTTACAGTGCTAGAAACCGGGTTTCGTTGCCCGAGATGAGCAGAGTAAAGATAGCCCATTGTGTAGTTTTGTGCTTAACTACAAACAAAAGTCTTAACCCCTAATGACTGTCAGTGTGTTACATACTGAACGTAATGCTTCACAACTATATTAGTATGGCAATGAAAATTAAATTTAAAATTGTTTAGGATTACTAAGACTAGTACACGTACAAGATAATAACGAGAGAATAAAGGAAAATGATATGTTTTTGGTTAGAAATGTCACAAGCTGCCAAATGCGAAAACAATCTTGACCACCCAAGGTTACTACTGGATGATCAAGAAAAAAAAAGAAACAAATTTCTCAAGCTAATTTTATTTTCTTCCAATAAGTAAACTAAGTTATTCAGTAAAGATACTTATTTAGATATGAATGTGAATAAGTGACAATAGCTAAGTCATTCGAGAAGTTAAGATGTTGAAAATAATCCATTGATAAACTTTATATTAATGACCTTTTTGCCGTTTCGTTTGAGTTGATCATATCTATATTTATAAACTTAAGCTGATACGTAAAATAAGTATAAAATACTTACCCAAAGTCTGTAGCAAATACACAGCTGCAGAAATTATTGATAAAGTAATTAATAACAAATAAAAAGGACTCAGCGGTAAGCTTGACAACTTGCAACGCTAAAAATTGGTTTTTATAGTTATAGTAGGCACACCACAGAGAGTCCATTGTGTATTTATGTGTTAAAAACAAAATAAAAACAAACAAACAGATAATAATAGGTAGACAAACAACGATTTATAAGCATAAGGAAAAGTTTTATTGAAGGTGGAACATACTACACGTTTCGACAGAACATTGGTCTGTTTTCTTCAGATATGTTCAGTACATAAGCAATACCTTATTATAGATCATACCTGAAGAAGACAGACCGATGTTCTGTCGAAACACGTAGTATATTACACCACCAATATAAGTTTTCCTTACGCTTATAATTCGTTGTTTGTCTACCTATTATTATATCAGCACAATATGCTTCCTTACTCAAGTAAATAAACAGATGTTCGAGAAGCGCTCAAATTTTGTTTGTAGTGTCCTAAGCGAGCAATACATAAGTATTGTGAATTTGTCATGAAAAAAACTTTTCATTTTGATAAAGATCTGTATTTTGAATCCAGGCTTTCTTCTTAAATAACGGAAAAACTTACTGCCTTCGAAAACGTTGTTTTAATGTTGGATAAGTAAGAAATATTTCAAGTTAGTGCTGGATAACTTGTTTAATTTACGGAGATGAAACAACTACCATTTGTAAATCACAAATGATCACCGTGATGCTAAATTCAAACATAGTTAGTAATAAATCTAACGAGATTGGTTATAGAAAGTGAGTTTTTAACTCATTTAATGATTGCAGCTAAGTAAATGAACGTGTAAATTTAAATGTACAATGTGTTTACTGCTGTAAACACTATAGATAATTTCGATCAAAGCCTTTTTTGTTTTTTGATAAATAATATTTTCTCGATTTATAACAGTATCCTTTGTTTGTCCAACAAGTATATAACGTCGTTCTTAAAACGCATTAACTTAAGTACGTGCTAAATCAATAGGTGTCATCTTAATATACTAGACATTACATAATGAATAGGAGTAGGCGTCTAGAATGACTAATGACATTACTGGCACACATCTATAAACCAATGTCCATGTGTCGCTTGATAAATAGTGACATCGTAAGAAACAAAAAGTGTCACTTTTATTGCAAGCCTCGCAGAAAAGAACCATCTACGATCGTTATAACATCTAGGTTAACTTTTCTCAATGTTTTAGTTCCATCCAACTGACTTAATTCTCATGATGGATACATTGAAACAATCTCTCTCCGAGTCAGGAATTCCTGGATTAAACACTATATTCCGTGTTGAGTCATATAGTCGTAAAATACTTTGGCTTGTTGTTTTTTTGTTATTAGGAACCAAAGCGTTCTTGGACATCTATTCTTTAGTTTTAGACTACTGGAAATATCCTGTGACAGTTAGTCTTAAAGTGACCACTTACGACGAGCTGTTATTTCCTGCTGTGACCATATGCAATATAAATCCAGTAAGGGTAGATCGTATCTGTGAAAACCCTTCAGCTATTGAATTGCCTCAGTACTTGGAAAATGCTTTGTGCTCACGCAGGGTAAGGAAAGTTAGCATTCTTTGATAACGTTTATATATTATTATGTTCTTATAACTGGAGTAACTTCATATGTATTAAAGAAAACATCCATATAAGTCATCAGATCTACTTTGGTCTACTGATTATGGTGTAATTATATCAGCATGGAATTGATACAAGTCATGTTTTGTTATATTTTTTCAAATCACATTTGTTACAGTTGTGTGCATGGCTTCAAAGAAGGTATTATGTAGTACTAGCCTTCCAATACTGCACTGCGTAGCAAAGAATTCATATTGAAAATATTATATACAAATACATTTTTACCATTTTTATTTATACATAGTTGGTATGTTGAATGTCGATATAAATAGCTGAGATGAAGTAGTTTGGGTCCACGTTTTTAAGGCGGGATTATATGGTTCGAATGGGCAAACTTACATTGAGATATAATTACAAAACGACACATAACAACTCTTTAATTTTATTTATACTGATATGACAGACTTACAGACATAGTATAGATAGCCACGTTGCTTTCTGTTAATAATTTCCTTATGTTTGTTTCACTGATAGTATCAAACATATTGTTGATACTTTTCACTATGATATAGGTCCAGCTTATCTCTCTTTGGTTACTTTGTGTTCAGGGTTACTGATGAGGAGTGGAATTTTCCGAAACTAGTATAACCCAATAACACCCGTTGATGAAAGTATAGATTGAACTGGACCTCCCTTGAACTTAGACATCGAAATTAAACAATTTTCGGAATACTAAATGTATTTATTATAACTGATAGTATGTAAAATCAAAAGGTATAAACTTTTGATTATAAACTACAAGGTAAATATACTAAGCTAACTTTTAAAACAATATTTAATCCCAACGCACTTTTTATTTACTAGATTATTAACAAAGTTTACCCAAAAATAAAAACCTTGATCGTAAAGTAAAAAACACTTCAGGTGCTGCTAAATCTTAGTCAAGAAGAAG
This sequence comes from Limulus polyphemus, assembly GCF_000517525.1. Classification (NCBI taxonomy): domain Eukaryota; kingdom Metazoa; phylum Arthropoda; class Merostomata; order Xiphosura; family Limulidae; genus Limulus; species Limulus polyphemus. The sequence goes on along the minus strand of NW_013665734.1, from coordinate 391,376 downwards.
AAGTCCACTTAAAACGTGTTTATGAAACCATAATTTGACCAATAAAATAATTTCGACTTACCATGGCATCCGTTTGGCAGAAAGGTTTGGTTCTTTCTGCAGATATCTATAAAACTGTAATAACAGCATTCTTCTCTTTGGAAGCTGTTCAGACACTAAAGATTTCAAGAGAAGTACGTATCTCTCATACCAGTCACATACCAAGGTATGGGGATCAAAGTTCTTCTTGTGGGCTAGCCTACTGTTAGTTTTGAGGTGAAGATCGGGGTAAAACAAATATGTCTTTTTCACCTTTTTTTTTCTCTGTTAGTGATAAACTGGAGAACGATGACAATAACACATAAAAAAATAAATGAGAAACAGTGGAATATGTAGACGCAACTGGATGATGTGGAGTTTGTAGACGATATGGCTCTTCTCTCACACAGCCAGAGTCAACTGCAGGATCAAACCATCAAATTAGAAACCAACTCAGCGAAATAAGGACTACACATAAAAAAGGCAACACCAACCTGATGCAGTACATTAGCAGTGATAATACTTCCATCTTCTTGGGAAGAAAATCTTGGGAGGAAGTAAACACTTTACCTACCAAGCCAATATAATTGTCAATATTGGCGGCATAGAAACAGAAGTCAAGGCCAAAATTAGCAAAGGGAGAACAGCCTACGTGACTTTGAGAAATATCAGGAATTCAGAGGAAAGAAATGCCAAAGTAAAATTTGTGCTCTTGTACAGGTCCAAAACATGAAGGACGACAAAACAATTCTGTACAAAGTCCAAACATTTGCGAACACCTGCCTGTGTACAATTCTAAACATCTGATATCATGACAAAGTCAAGAATGAATACGAGCAAATACAGCTATAAAAGTGTAGTTGGAAAGGACATATCCTAAGGAAGGCAACATCCAACATCACCTGGCAGTTTCTGACGTGGAACCCACATAGTAATCGAAGAAGAGGTACACCTAAGAACACCTGGTGAAGAGACACAGAAACAGAATTAAAGTGAGCTGGGCACACCTGGAGAAAAGTAGAAAGGAGAATTCTGAGTCGAGTTAAATGGATGAGGGTCATAGATGGCCTGTTCTCCATATGAGATAACTGGCTTAAGTAAATAGAGATGTAAGAAATACAGCATTCTCACTACATAATATTTTGACACAACTGGCGAATTTGAAAAACAACTGAGAAAAATATTAAGGATAGAATAAAACTTCTAAACAGCTTAAAATATGAAACTTAATATTGGATAAGAAATAAAATAAAATAAAATGGACAGCTGAATATACGTTTCAGTAAGTAATATTAAAACTAGTTTGAATAGGCCAATAAGCAAGCCACGTGACAAACACAGCTCATAGAAAGTTGCGGTGGAACAGTATGTAACAGGACTACATTTTGACACCGGGCTATCTGTTGTGTCCACCGAGGGGATTGAACCCTTGTTTGACATTGTTTAGTGTGTTTAGTAGGCAGCGTAAAGCAACCGAAAACTGATTGCGTCTGGGAAGGGTATATAGCAACCGTTTCCGATGCAAAATATTCGTACACTCAGATCACAAAGATGTGTTCAAATTGGGAATTCAGAATTTCTAAAACAGGGATATCTTTTGTATTTAATGACATTGGCAAACAAAAGAATAAAGATAAATTTGGGATACCAGAAACATCTGTATAACATTTAATACCGAAGTGAACAACCAGACAGTTAATACGATATACAGGTTCCTTGTATAGGAGACGTTAATAATTTAAAACAGGGATATCTTTTGTATTTAATGACATTGGCAAACAAAAGGATATAGATAAATTCGGGATACCAGAAACATCTGTATAACATTTAATACCGAAGTGAACAACCAGACAGTTAATACGATATACAGGTTCCTTGTATAGGAGACGTTAATCATTTAATACCGAAGTGGACAACCAGACAGTTAATACGATATACAGGTTCCTTGTATAGGAGACGTTAATCA
>NW_013665734.1:382548-388736 GCF_000517525.1 Limulus polyphemus | reverse complement strand
TAATACCGAAGTGAACAACCAGACAGTTAATACGATATACAGGTTCCTTGTATAGGAGACGTTAATCATTTAATACCGAAGTGGACAACCAGACAGTTAATACGATATACAGGTTCCTTGTATAGGAGACGTTAATCATTTAAAATGTTTATCCTTAGCAGATAATACTTGTTGATAATTCAAGTCTTTTTAAAAACGAAGTTCAAAATACCAAGAAAAAAATAATTGTCTTTGCTTAATATAGATATTTATATATAGAAAAGAAAATAGAGAGCTACCAGTTATCCAATATTATGTTATATGAATTATGTGTTTCTATGGCTCTAAAAGAATAGTTAAGTAGATTGGAATTTTCTTCGTATTCCTGTTTGATGAACTCAAATATTTTCATATTGTTAGGTTTTATATTATAATGAACGAACCAGTTTAACAGCATATAAAGTAACAATGTTAGTGTAGAGAGATTGTTTTCAGATAAAGCGAATAAACTTAATAAAGGGATAAGATTATGTTTTGTGTAATAAACAGAGTAAGAATACAAAAGGAATTGTTAAAGTTATTTCAGTAAAACAATTGAGTAAATAATGAGTTTTCCAAAACCACCTAACGGTAAGAATGCTTATCCCTTTATTTACACTAGCAGTACATAACAAGTCATTTGGTTTATGGTTATCTATCTGTAGCAAAGCATGCAGTTGAGAGTATTAATACATATACAAATTTTGCTTGTAACATTATAAGCAAAAATCTCCGTTTTTATTTATTTTCGATGACTACCTTACTTCGCAAACGTATGGAGCAATGATGAAATCTCGTTCAACGTTAGACTGGAGACATTTTGATTTCAATAATTAAACTCAAGACAAGATCGTCTCCTTCTTAGTTTCACTCTTCTTCCATTTGGTGTGTGAAATAAAATCCCATAAAAGTATAATTTTCATATCTTGCACTTCAATATTAAAATATTGTAAACATTTTTTAACATACAAGTTAAAACATTATTTTATCTATCTTTTAAATTTCAAAAGTACCATATTTGTTACATCCTTTTGTATGTTATTATAAACGAATCACTTAACACATGTACTTGTTTCCTTAGCTAACTAAACACTTGCTTCCACAGTTATTTATTGTGTCAAAATTATCTAAATGATGGCTTCTTCTTCAATAGAGTATATGCTGCTTTATAAATTCAGTATATTTTCTTATATAAAATTCCCATTTTTTGTCTCCTTCATCTATACACATACATAAAACAAATGTTTGTCTGTTTGTGTGGTGTCATGACGTTATATATTTACTGAGGAACTGGAAAAACCAATTCTGGTGAAATTTGATCCTCCAATGATAAACTCTAAACGGATAAACAATTGGACGAATGGTTAGAGTTTTAATTTTTAGTGTGTATGAAGCCAATGCCGAATGAAAGAGACGTTAATGCCGCACGTATCACAGGTACCTTTGGTTCTCGTCCGTATTCTTTAGACATATATGGCGAATGAAACAAACATTTCCGCTATTTTCTTTATTTAATACAATGGAACAAATCCTGCGCAAGACGTGGGTACGTTTCGTCGTATTAACCCAATCTCTGAACGTTGTATTTAAAACAAGAGCTCAAATCTCTAGTGAAACCCAAATCTAATGTTGTTGGAACTTGCAATACTGATTTCATTTAACTTTTCGAGTGGGAAATATCTATTCTAGAAAAAAAAGAAAAATATACCAATTAATCAGTATATCGGTTGAATGATTTGAATCTATATAGCATGGAATAATTCAACCTTATTTAAACATAACTCATTTTGCAGCTCCAAAAGCAACATACGTCCGCAACCGAAGCTCCAGATCATAACAGCGGAAATTATACTGATACTGACGACTTACAGCATTACAATAAATTGCTAAGAATGGACCTCTCAGCCTGGCTGGCTGAACTTGAACTTCGTAATCGAACACTTCTGCAAGAACTTGGTCATCAACTTGAAACGTTTTTGCATCGCTGTACGTTCCTACATAACAGCTGCAAAACTTCCAGGTAGGCATGGTGATTCTATAATATTGTTGTAGTTAAACACATAGGTAAAATTTACGAATATACCTAATAACATTTAAATTAATGATAACTACGTACAAAATTAAATAGAAATAATTGAATTATCATGAAATCACACACACACATATAAAATGTATTAAATAATCAGTATTTTATTGATATAAGCAAAAATACGACTGTAAACACATTTTTAGTTAGGTATACTTTATTATCCCTCTAAGCAAAGAGAGGGGTGAAATATAAATTTGTTTGTGACAAAGGATAAGAAATTATTAACAAAATAAACGTTAAAAGTGCAATAAAAATACATAAAGGTCCAATACTGAAAAGAAAGATATACTGTTTTCAAGGATTCTATCAATATGAAATTAGATGGGGTCTACCACCCTCATGCCCTTGCTCGTGTCATCCTATATTACTGTTTCAAATTTGGTGCTGATTGATCAAGAAATGTGGAAATGTGTAAGGAACAAATGTCTGAAAGGTGCGAACAAACATACAAAACTTAGCTTTATATATTGGATTTACTTTTTTCTTCTCTGCTGGGTATGCGCAACTCACTGGTTAGAGTGCCGGACAGTGGATCTGGGGTTCTTTAGCTGCCGCCTGTAACAACACTTTTGGGTCGAGGGTAGATTATCAGAATAAAGAAGAAATCGCTCTATTAGGTCTGCCGCAAGTAGGCTAAATGTTGGCAATGGTTGGTGTCAACTAGCTGCCTCTTGTCTAGTCCATCACCTCAAAATTATGGACGGCTTGTAGCTTGCCAGGAAATTCAACAAACCGAACAAAAACGAACGTTTTCTGCGAACTATAAAAAACAAACTAATACCCATTAGTCCTACATATTCAACATATCATATAGTTTTGTATTTATATAAATGTTCTTCACTGCCTAAGGAAAGAATAATCATCTATTCCTAACTAAAATCATTTTCTATTGGAACGAAAATATAAAAACTTAATCAATATTCAACAGCATTACTAACATTTCAGTTTTCATAACTTGTTATTTAATGTTCTACAATCAGATTATTTCTACAATGATTTCGTATGAAAGATTAATTATAAGGTATTTCTGGTATACAATATCTATAGTTAATGTTTTGTGCCTTATGAAACATACTTTAACTATCTTACTGTATCTAAAATATTCTGTATAACGTTAAACTTAATTAAAAAGTAAACATGAACAAATACAGGATTTTATAAAGGGGAAGGGTACAACTTTTCGACCAGAATAATAATATATATATATATGTGTGACGCACTTGATGTCTTAATAGAACGTTTATTGATAAACTAATAGTTTGTTTTTACCGTTTCAGTTTTCATTAATAGTATGGGATAATTACTGCATATTTTTCAGATACACAAACTGAGTAACAAAGTCTGTATACTTGTCAATTTGTTCTTTTCCTTTCCTCCATACTCCATTGTTTCCGCTTTTGGTAGACTATTTGAAGTACAGTTTACTACCGTTTTTATTGCATTTTGATGATCATATTTTCCTATCCAAATAAAATATTTTTCTTTTAGAGTTATACAGTTATAAATGAGAACAAAAATTATTACAAAAACTATCAATGCATAAAACATGTTCGTAAAAATTGGAAAAAAATTATCGCACAATATATCAGTGTTGGATACATATAGCATTACAGCTATTGCTATAAAGACTACTTTATTTATATCATATGTCAACGTTATACTTTCGTCTAACATGACAAACTTTTGGTTTACCTTACAATATCTTTAAAAATCTTTAAAAAAAGTTCTATGCTTGGCTGTATATTAAAGTAATGACGACATTTGGTGATAAAAATAACTGTATTTCTCTAATATCTCAATCTTCCTAGTCGGATGTTAACTTGATGCAACGTAGTTATTTGATTAATAAATTTTACTAGTAGAAGTTTAATAATTTATAGAAATTTCAATATATTAATTCTATCTTGACATTGTATGCCAATATTTTAGTGATTTTATAAAGAATCCAACAGCCATACAAGGAAATTGCTATACCATTAATTCGAACGTTGGCCAACAAAATTCCTCGAGACGAATCTCTCAAATTGGTCCACATTATGGTAAGTAAATGTTTCTATTGTCAGTTATTTTATATACTAATGCATGTGTGTAACAAGAATTGTGTCTCCACGAGTCTGTCAGCCTATACAATAAGCTTAAATACTCAATCGTGTATATACGTTTACATTAATATCCTCTTGTGCCTTATCGGATTTTTTTTTCTGGTACATTGTGTAAATTACTACAAAACAAACGATAACAACGTTTTTTATTGAAGTACAGCACATGAGAGTTTCAGATACAAAAGTTTTGTATTTTCTGTAAACAGTTACAGTAGGAATTTTCAATCATAACCTTGTATTATCGTTAAATATTAATAATTATAAAGTTGTGGTCGCTCTCATTTCTATTGGATTAGCTAAGACTTGGTGTTCGTTGTCCGTTGATTATCAGAACCATCTGTACCCAAGACAAGGTTTACGCCTAGAGTTAGCGGTCCTAGAATGATATATTGGTTTAGATGTTTAATGGTCAGTAGATATTGTCAGGTGAAATGTCAGCGTTTCATTATGTTTGTGTTTTGAGAGAGTGAAGTTGAAAATGTTTTTCCTGAATCTTGAATTTGAATGAGAAATAATTCAACTTTGAAAACGCACACTACTTGTAAGAGTTCTGGTTCCAAATAACACATATCTAAATAAATAATTGATTATATATCGATGATACTTCGATCAAAGTTTAGAAATGTGGTTTTTACTCATAAAAAAAAGAGGAAATGCTCATCTTCGACTCGTGGAGAAATGAAAGTGTGAGATGTGAACACTAGAAGCTTTCACATAATTAATTTACTATCCACATAAAAATATTAACATTCAGAGTTCTTCAATATCCGCAGATTTAATATCTTAAATTATGCAAACTAAACACTATAACGCAAATATGATATAAACTTCTGTAAATCTCATTTTATTATTATGCCTAATTCCAAAGTGAGATAAGTTATAATCTATATATTCAGCTACCAAAGAAAACAGCTTTCTTTAAGTCTTTAGTTTCCTAAAGAAAAAAAAAACAGTTTGCTTTCCGCAGCAATAACTGTCTAGCTATGAAAAGTATAACGTTCTTCCATCATTGATCAAAAGATAAAGTTCTATTAATAGTAAGTTTTCAACTCCCCATTTTAAATTTATAATCAATTATATTAGTCAAAGGAAAACCGATTAACCTTTAAGCTTAAACTTTCATTAACAGAACGTTTTACCAAACTCCCTATACGCTTAACCTTTGAAATTAGAAAGAAATACTATATCTGTTTCTAGTATATTTTGTTTATAGGCATCAGTGAAAACGTGCATAATTTATAAATTATTCGAATTCAGTTGAGAGCATAAGGTGTACATGGTTAATAACGTATTCTGTAAATATCTTACACTCGACTTTAGTTTCTTAATATTTGAAACCTGTACCATTTCTAATGTTGACTACCAGTAATGTTAGCTTTATAGATAGATGGCGATATTATCCCATATGATAAGGGAGTATGTCGACTCTTTGTCTTGAGAAAATAATTACGAACTATAGTTATTAAAAATCTCTTTGCTTTTAAGCAGTGATATTTTAGCATATTATTCTGATGAAGTTAAACTATTAAAAGATATTTCGTAGTCAATTTGAACATATAAAAATATTGTTATAATACTTACCACTTTCTGAGCTACAGTCGTCTTACTTTATAAGTTTTGTTCTTATATACTTACTTCTGCAAGAGTTTGTGAATAGTAAGTTATTTATGCGGGTAAGATGTGAGCGCAACTACTGTGGGATGTTACTGTGGTGTTAGTTAATATGGCGATATAGTTAGAGATCTGGACATCTTTTAAATTTAATTTTAAAGTACCTAAGTAGTACACTTTTCGTATCTAGACAAAGAATTAATTTTTTTGTTGCTGTTAAAGCGTTGATAATGTTAAAGTAATAAGGATGTAAACATAGATGGTGTTTTTTATCCACTAATGAGATGGAATAGAACAAGGGTTATTCATGATTTATTGTAATAATATGCAGTGGATTTGACTGTCACTCTTATAGTATACCCACTGTG
>NW_013665734.1:375884-382399 GCF_000517525.1 Limulus polyphemus | reverse complement strand
CTAAATTAGGGACGGTTAGCGCAGATAGCCCTCGTGTAGCTTTGCGCGTAATTCAAAACAAACAAACAAACAAAACTCTGAGATTGTTTGTTTGTTTGTAATTAGATACAGCAAAAACGGCATAGAATATAAGAAAAGAAATATAAATAGAATATGAGAAATGAGAATAGAAACAGAATAAAATACATTTCGTTAAAATCGGGCAACGGGTTACCGAGTTAGCGCCGTTTTTTGGGTCACTTTAATGAACATTTCTAGCATGAGTCAAGATTACGGGTCAAGCGCCTTAACCACCTGGCCATGCCATAATCCCCCAAAAGTGGTAATTTTGAAAAACAACAACAAACGATCTCAAACGTAGTAGGATACTTTCAATAAACATAAATTGTTTCCAATTATTTCAGAGTTTATTATATACCTATAAAAACTTGTAGCAATATATACATAAATATAACTATTGATTGATTTTATTATATTTTTACGTTTGTTTTACAGGATTAGATTTAACTCTGAATATTGAGCCTGACCAATATTTGCCGTTTATTGAAGAACGTGGTGCTCTCATCCTAATTCATTCTTCGACAACAGGTGGTTCCATAACTAGACATTCTATCTACTTGAAACCTGGAGAATCAACATATATAGGTTTACAACAGGTAAGATGTCGGTTTACCTGAACAGTTTCGTAAAATAAACATACTTGTTTACAGATAAACTTCATAGGTTTAACTGACGTAGTGTATGGATAATTGGAATCTGTATAGAAGTGTGAATGGCAGGATATTATTTCTCGTTAATTTTATTTGGTGTATATAAGCATTTATACGTTAAACATAAAAATTGAATATGTGATTGTAGAAGATACATGAAATGAAACTCAATAAAACTACATCTTTGTAAACGGACCAGACATAATCACTCACTCATTGAATGAAAGTATTTTTAAGATTAAGAGTGCAGCCGTTTATGGTTCGTAGAAGAGTAGAAATAGAAATAACGAACTGATGTGTTGGAGTCAGACCCAATAAAAATTTGAATCTTAACTATTTCATAAGCTTAACTCCTGTCCTATGATTTCGACCCTAATTGTCTTTGCTTCTGTAGTTGGATATCATCATGAACCACGATAGTGGTTCATAATAGAGATCGCACAAAATAGAACGTTTAAGTAAAAAAACACTTAAACATAAAAGATTCAGTTCAAACAACACTTTGTTACATTTACCATTGACTGCTAAGCTGTACATATATAAAAATGCACAAAAAAGCACGCATGTTAGACTTTCTAGGAAAGAAAATCCGTTCAAAATGGCCCGTTTGTAATTCTTCTTCTTCTCTTGCTATCCTATAACAAAAACTGCTTGATATATTGCACCCAAACCTTTTGTAAAATATTAAATACGGCACTGAAAAGGTCGTAGGGGTATTGAAAAGTCGATTTGTTTTTCTATATTTTATATAAGCTAAAAACATCATAATGTTCTTGTAAACGTGGTTATCATTAGCCCTGAAATTAGCTTTCTTACAAACACGTATTGTCTTTGTAAAAGCTTAAGTACAGGGTGAAACAGGAATAACCAACCAATAATAGATGAACATTAGATGACTGTAACACGCAGATACATAATGCTTTGTACACTATACAATCAGTGTCTTTAGGGAGACAAACCCTATATCATTTATGAAGTCAAGGAATAAAAATAAATCATTACACATAATGCTAAATATTATTACACACATTTGTAGAAAAATTACTTTGAAAGACACAAAGATTTATTTAAAGCGATGTTTTAAACTTGTTTTATTTTAAAATGCTACTTTTCTAGTGGTAAAATTTTATACGCGTTCAGTGGGGTTGTGTCTTAGTCTAGGCATATATTTGCCCATTGCTATGCATTGTATATTGATAATTTAGTTCCACTGAAACTATAAATGCTCACTATATTCTCAACTAAATCTCCATAGCAATCTCCAGCTGCAGCTTAACATTTTACATCTCGAACTAATGAGGCCAAATAGTCTATAGTTACAGTAAATTATCATGAACCGTATCAACTACCTACTAAATACATTTATTATCATTAAAATGTATAAAGTAAGCTACTATATCAAGTAATCTTTTGACCATTGTTGAGCATAAAAGAGTTAGCAAACAAGATAAATATAAAATTGGAAATTTAAAAAACCTGCAAATAGGGACCGCAAAATGGTAAGCAAAGAAGACTGGAGATACTGTAGAAATTATCTTGTATATATATGAAGAACTTACAGTATTGAAAATGTAAATATGATCTATCAGCTAACATTTCAAGTCAACTTTATTTTTACAGGTAAACATAACTCGTCTGCCTTTTCCATATCCTGGTAACTGTCGCAAGGAATGGCCAGATTTATTGGAAGATCTTCGAAGAAGGAACTTGTCATATTCTACACTGGTTTGTATCGACAATTGTCGTCTTAAGTAAACCAAGTAACTTATTTATTTCATCAAATCAATCAGAGGCTACTTACATTGTTCTTGTGAAAATTATCTTATATTTGATGCAGTTGTATTAGAAATTATTGAATGTATTGGGCTACATAAGTATATAGCCTTAAATTTGATATAGTTTCAATATTATTATTATTTCTTATGCTTAAGCTAAACAATACTAAAACTCTGCAACGAGAAAAAATATTTTAGTATATTTTATGAACAAATAATATGGCAGTTTATTATAATTACTATTTTTTTACTGTTAAGTTTACACTAAAGGCTTTATTTATTAGTTATAAGCTGAAATACCAGTTCTTTGTCCGGGGGTGGATTCTATGATAAATAGCACAAAAATCCTAATTTTCACAAAATGTATTTGTAACATAACGTATTATTACAGTATTCATTATTACCTCACCCAAAGTTTTGTATGAGCTTTAATAACTCACTATGTATACACTTAAAGCATGGTATACACCGTGCTATGGTAATGGAAACTTTATAGGAAGAGGTAGTGGCTAAATTAGTGGCAGTCAGGGTTACCCACTTTCAACACCCAGCTCTTAATGTTCCTCCACAGTGTTTCAGGTGATGAATTAATTGACGGTCATTGACTACAGAAGTGTGTTACGGGCCGAAATTGAAAGTTCATGGATGAAAGTAGGAAGAGGGTATAACTAAAAAAACTGCTCTTCATATCAGTCTTATGGTGGCTGTTGGAGTAGAAAATTCAGCTAAATTTATGCAGTATTACAATAGTGGCAGCCATTTGTTTCATTGTATTCTTCGATAGAGAGTGCTAGTACACTCTCTGGGATATAATAGGCGTTTGTGTGCCCTCCCTCACACTGTATGTATGTTGTTTTACAGAAATTTTAATAGTTTTATTTTTGGTATAAGAACATGGCGCCATCTATGAATGTAGTTAACGTTAACCTGCGTCAAAAATAATATATGCTCAATAACATCAACAATGAGGGTGAGGGAGTTATTAATCGCCATTAATATGTCCCGCGTTCCAAACTATTATCCCACAAAGCTTGATTGAAATTGGCCCAGCGACCTAGAAGTAGTTAAATAACGGACAAACAGACATACGCATATAGATTATACACTAGTTGAATACTTGTTTGTTACTATAAAATCTTAAAAGAGGTTGCTGTGTAATTATTCATGAGAAATTAAAGACAAACTCTTTTTACACGAAGTTTCCTACAGGGTATTAATTCCATCTATATTCTCCATTTACAGAATTGGAAACATTCCTCTTATGCTTATTGTCTTTACATATAATATAAAAAAGGAAACATTAGAGCATGCACTTATGTTACAGCTTCATAGAAAATAAGATAATAATTTGTTTGACTCGATAGGATTGTCAAGAACATTGCCTACAGAAGCATATAATAGAACAGTGTAACTGTCAAGCAGCCTGGTTGCCTAAGATCAACACCAATTCTCAGATTAATATTTGCCATACACAAGGAGACTTAGGTGAGTAAAATCTTCATTTTTATTCTAATTCAACTAAACCAAAAGCTGAACGTCAGCCCTTATCAATAAAATATTTATCCACGTTTCCCTTAAACTCTCTTAAATTAAGTGCATTTATCATATCTGAAAGAAACCGGTTTCAAAGGCTAACTGTCCTTGTAGAAAAGGCTGTTTTCGTCTTAATACTCTCACCATTAAATATGAAAAAATTATTTATCACACTATCAATTCTGTTATCAATCTCGAATACCTCAATCAGATTTCTTATTAATTCTTGTTTTTTCACGACAAAACGAGCTCAGAGATCTTAAGCTATCCTCGTACAACAATCTTAGTAGCCTTTCTCTGAACTCTTTCTAAGGTAAGGAGACCAAGACTGAACAACTCAGCACTTCAAATGTGGCCTAATCAATGACCTATATAATGATCTCATAACATATTTAGCCTTGTATTCAACATTTCTGTGCGTATAACCTAAAATATTATTTGTTCTGCCACTAACACCAGCACATTGCTTAGATGACTTTGGAGACTGATGAACCAAAACATCAACATATTTTTCTTCCATAACATTGTATAAGATATTCTCATCATAATTATACCCGTAATTCAAATTGTGATATTGTACATGCAATACCAAGCATTTATTTTAATTAAAAGTCACCTACCATTTATTTGCTTAACTCACTAGATAACCCAAATCATTTTTTTTAAGTAGAAGCATCCTTCTCACAACCAGTAACACTTAAAACTTTGATACCATCAGTAAACTCAAATAATCTGTTGACCATTCCTTCATCTATGTTATTGATGTAAATCAAAAAGAGTAAAGGTCTATGCAATGAGTCATACGGCACCCTACTCGTTACATTTATCAGCTTTGACTGAACTCCATTAAAACAACCCTCTACGTTCTTTCCCGTAGCCAGTTTTTTATCCAATGAGCCAACCTATCTCCCACATCTACAGAGATAACGTTTTAACAAGCCTTTTACGTGGCACCTTGTCAATGAATGTCAAAGTATAAGTAAGACAAGATTTGTCCCTGGTGAAACCATCCAGACTATCCCACAAAATTTAAACTTTGTTAAATGCCTTTACGAAACTCCTTTTATTACACTTTCAAAAAACGTTTCCCACCACTGATGTAAGATTAATAGGCCAATAATTACTGAGACAGTTTCTATCACCTCCCTTGAAAATATGTGTAGCATTATCCAACTTCCAATCTTCTGGCAATTGCCCACAAGGACTTAGAGAAAATAATAACAAGTGTCGTATTAAATATCCAGCCCTTAACCTCTTTCAAAACCACTGGATAAATATTATCTACCCCAGATCCTTTATCATTCTTTAAACTTTCATATTGTTTCTTAAGAAGCTCAGAATTAATGTGACCATCTTTCTCAATCTTGTTTTTAGATAGCAACTATTCAGGATAAGGAATTTTGTCTAAATCTTCATTAGTAAAAACTAAAAAAACAGAATTTTACATCTAAACCATCCAAACATCATCAGCTAAAGGCTGCAATTTGCTGTTTAATACAATCTTCCCAATATATTTTATTGCACTATTACTAGCCCTAGTAGTACTGTTTATAAATACCTGAAAGCCATTGTTAGCCACTGTATTCTTTGCATGGAAAAGCTTAAATTCCTCTATAAACCATGCTGTCATTTCTCGCAGTGTTATCCTTCTCTTTATCCATAACCTCCATCCTCTTTAGAACAACCTCCATGTTCATCTTCAACCGACAAACCCAGCATACAAATTGTACAACTGCACTACCAGGTTCCTTAAATGTACATGTGAGCTCCGAATTTCTAAATAAAACCCGCTCCTTGCACCTATTGCACTTGACAAACTGTGAGCGATTAACATTTATACTACTCTTAACCATTATAGTCTGGGAATAAATAATTAACACTAAAATACAAGTGGCCTAGTGATAACACTGTTAAGTATAACGGTAGAGTTCAAAGTACTACGCTATTTGATCACTATCTTATCTTCCAATAAAGTAATTAAGTTTCTCTTTAAAATGAGAAATATCTAAGCTTTAGATTATATTTACATAATAATAATGTAATTAATTCAGCTTGTTTTATAACCTAATAACAACTGAATAATCTTCAATTTTAACTAAAGTCGCGTCACACTCGCTAAGTAAAATTGTAGCTGATTACATAGTATTAAACTGTAGATTAATGTAACACTAAATGTAACAAATGTTTATACCAGTAATTACACAAGCCTGCAAATTTAAACTTCATAAAAGTTGTTTTGGTTTTAATAACGGATTTTCCATAATTCAGCTCCGTAAATTTTGAAAAAAATGTTGTTTTTTTCTGTCACGTAAGGATTTTTTTTACAAATCAGGAAGAAAATAAACCTCTCACTTAGATCAAAATATCATTTCGTTTACTACAATAAACATTTTCATTATTATATTTGTTAACAAAAATACAAACAAACTGAAAAAAATGGAAAAACATTGATGTCAAACGAACATACATCCTCATTTATTCAATTTTTGTGTGTGAA
>NW_013665734.1:368804-375051 GCF_000517525.1 Limulus polyphemus | reverse complement strand
GGCGCATCGCGTTGGTTATGTTTATAGGCGTGTGGAGGCTTTCTCAAATTTTCAGTTTTTACATTACAATACTGGCGCTAACACTAGCGTTTACGTACACACATAGATTGTTGATTCTCACACTCGAGAATCTTGTACAACTTTGGAGAATAGGTTGTAGTTTCGCAATACATATTTAACAGCATAAGCTATGTTTGTTTCTAAATATAAATGTAATCTAAATAAACGTCGATATTAAAATAAATATATAATAACAAATCCGTCACATATGTTGTAAATATTTTGAAATTGTTGGTTCCAGTCATATTTGCTACCAAAAACAAACTTCAGATATTTAATGGGTGATTAAAACCTCAAACAAAAATTGGAAAGTTTGAAGATAAAATATCAGATTAATTTGGATTATTTTCCATAATGAACGACCAAAATGTATAATTAGATTTTGTTATATGTAACAATTTGAATATCAGCATTTCACACTTATTAGAATTGCAGTCATAAGGTGTTCGTATATTGCTAAACTGAATTATGCTCACTTTCTATGTTAAATATTGTAATAAAATGCTGTTAGAATTTCATTGTATTATCTTAACAAAACTGTATTCGTAATATGTATTAATATATATAACCTTCAGAAATATTCAACTTTTTAACGAAGACTACTGGTGACAAGTTAAATTGTCCTTGTGATCCTCAATGTCAGTAAGTAATTTCATACATATGTATCTTTGTTATGATTAACTTCTCAATGCAAAATGTCAACTTTCGAACAACAACAAATAAAATTAAAAAAATCACGTTTTATTTAAGAAATAGTGTTGTATAATCTAACAATGAATATGCAAATGTAGTTCTTACTAACTGTTATTACCCATCTTCTAACGATGTGGCTCTTACTTAAAAAGATTCTTAGCATCAAAACTGTAATTATATTATAATCTAAACGTGTATTAATTATCTTCTTACGAATATTAAATTGTTCTGTTGTTGGCTATTCCTCTATGATACTGATAATATTAGTTAAAGTATTTTGGTGTTTTTATCATTATACCTTGCACTCGCCAGAGGCGCAGTGGTAAGACCGCTAGCTTAAGACGCTAAAAATCTGGTTTCGATACCCGTGGTGAGAGAAGCACAGATATCCCACTGTGTAGCTGTGCAATTAACAACTATTAGATCTTGATTACGTTGGAATGAATACAGACATGTTTATAACATGAGGTATGTTTTCCAAATGTCAGAAAGAAAATGAATAAAAGAAGGAAAAAGCAAACAAATCTCTCAAAAATCGAAACAAACCAATTATAATTATATATATATATATATATATGGAAATAAATTAGCTCACAGTTTTATATTAATGATAAATATACGTATGTATTACTAGATAAATTCTACAAGTACAAAAAATTTAATGATTCGTTAAAAATATGTATATCAAAGGTAAAATATTCATAAAACGAAACAAGATGTGGCATTGTGTTATATAACGATATTATTTTCCTCACACAATTATAAATGATGATACTCATAGAATCAAGAAGAAAGTTACACAAAAACAAACATAGAAAGTTTTATGAGAAGAAAGAATAACATCTTTATAATGGAAAGCTTAAATGCATTTCTAACTTTAAATTTCCTGATGTTTGTGATTATACCATAATATGACGTGGGAGAGTTTGTACAGAAAGTATAAATGTGTTCTTTTTACCTATTGTACAAACTCTCTCACGACATCAACTAGAAGAATTATCACAGTAAAGCAAGATTAAAGAACCATATTTATTAAAACATACCCAAGCATAGAAAGTCGCAAACATGCTTGACTTAACCAAACTAATGTAAAATGCATAAATATTATCAACGCTGGTTTACTCTTCAATAACCAAACTAATGTAAAATGCATAAACATTATCAACGCTGGTTTACTCTTCAATAACCAAACTAATGTAAAATGCATAAACATTATCAACGCTGGTTTACTCTTCAATAACCAAACTAATGTAAAATGCATAAATATTATCAACGCTGGTTTACTCTTCAAAGCTTTCAAATGATCCCAAAATTCTGAATATCAATATCCTGTGAGCACAAATATTAGAAATACTATTATTACCCAATAAGAAGCAAGTGACAGAATTTGATTCCCATAAACCAGTTAAGTGGATATCATGACACTTTAATTATCTTTCCTGTGATGAGTTACAGTAAAAGACGCTATTAATTGTTTGTTTTGTTTATGACAAAACAACAAAGGCTACCTTCAGCTATCCCTACGTTTGAGCAACCAACCACAAGGAAGGTAATTGACCGGTAGCAGCTACCGCCAACTCTTGGACTACTCTTTACCAGTGAGTAGTAGAATTGTTCGTCACATTATAATGACACAAAGATAACAGGACGAAAGCTTGGCCAGGTTTCGATTCCGCGACAAGCAGATTGCGAGTCGGGCACTCACTCTACCCACCAGGCCACTTAAAGCCCCCTTATTGAGTATTGGAGACACTAATACAACTTTTAATTTTTTTTTAGATTTTCTGAATATATCTATGTTGTTGCTTTATCAAAATTCTCAAACCCTTTGGTATCTCACAGCAACATTATTACAAAACGATTAGTAAGGCTAATAGTTACATAAGCTAATGTTAATGTCTGTAGTAAATTTCTACGAGTAAACATTTCTTCGTGTATTGTTCTATGTAATATGTGAAAAAGTAAAAGTTCCTTGAGTGCAAAACAAAATATGAATATAGTTCACATTTTCTGTTTGTCTGGTATGACGTTTCGATAGCTGTTCTATTGAATAAATTACAAGGTATTGTTTTTCACAATAAAAACAAAATGTGATTACTATTCTGATAGTTCTAAGTCTTTCACTAAACGATCTACATTATAACACTGTAATATTATGTTTTTTTTTAGGGAAATAGTTTTTAGGAAGACTTATTCCGCTACGAACTGGCCTTTTATTATTGAGCGCGAAAAGAAGGTGATTTGAATGATATTTTTGTAGTACAATATGTGTGTATTTTTCAATATATATATCACATTTCTCGAACTGGTTAAAGTAATATTCATTATACAGCAAAACAACTTCTTGTATCCGATACAAGTATGTTTTATAAATTTGTAACCTAAATATCAGTATTTAGTAGTTTTAACGCAATATATATATATAATGAAATTATTTTTACTTCTTTTCTGTCTAGGTTAACAAAACCTTTATAGAAGAAACCGGAAAAACAACTAAGTACGTAAGCGTGTTTTTATATTTTGATGGCTTTCTAGTTTAATCTAAATACATTAGGAAAGTAATGCACAAATGGCAGCAATATAAAATGATCTTTAGACGCATTAAAACTTATAATAGAGACTAAAAAAAATATCTAACATTTTGTGTGTCATCTCACGATTTTTCATATGAAACAATTCTACATAGTAGGTAACACCCCTTTCGAATACAAAATATTCACTCAGGTCATAAAGATGTGTTCAGATCCAAGACTTAGGATTTTGAAAATGGGTATATTCGTTCTCTTTAATGGCATTGGGATAAAAAGGAATATGGATCATCTTGGGGTTCTAGGATCATCCATAATGAGACCTGTAACGAGCCTTAACCCTATCGTTGTAACAAGATGTGGCAGCTTGTAAAAAGTGAGAATCCGTTAATATAACGATTAGTAGTAAAAGTCGTCTTCGTATTCCTGGCAACAGTACGCAAAAATATATAAAAATGGACATCCGTCACGTGTAAACAAGCTGCTTCCACTATGTAAGGGAAGATGGAATAAGACGGTCACCTTAATTTCGTTTGCAGTTTTTAGCAATTAAAATAAATGTCATGAAAACAAAGGAGATCAAAATGAGTCCCATTTTATGATAAATGTCATGTCTAACTAACACAACGATTGGACACAGACCTGTTTGAATATTGAAATAATGCACTTGTTGTTAGAGGCTGTTATGCCTATAAGGTTGGATAAAACGGATCCCCAAGATGAGGAAAAATCGCCCCTACTTAACTCAAAACAATTAAATCACTTAAATCATCATTTAAACGCTTTTTGTAGGGATCGGAAGGTCGTGTGCTATTCTCAAGTTGCATATTATCTTGAAAAATAACCCCAAAAAACAAGAGCATTAATGTGGGGCAGTGAAGTACATTGCAGCCGAAGCCTATGACAGAAATATACATCATTGGTGTTGCATAAGACAGCCTTGCAAGAAGGACGGAAGCATCGGCTCTAAGCAACTGATCGTAAATCAATCGCAGATTATAAAACATTAGTGAATTTCAACTGTGTTTCTGTTAACGTATATTTGGCTGTCTATAATGCCTCATTTTTTGAAATCAGTAAAATTAAAATTGCTGAAATATCTACTCAGTAACCATAAAAATACAAAGTGCTTACCTTAAATCAAGATTGTTTGGAAACAAATAACTGAAGTCGAGTTTTTGATCGGTCACATTCGCGGCTGTCTGCCATTGTGTTTGTGCAATGAGTTACATGAAGAATAGTTTAATATAATTCACTCTACTAGAAGCGCCTTATAACCGATCATATACGGGCCATTTATCGAATGGGACCTTACTTCCCATAAAAACTGCTGCAAACCTTAATAATAAAAAGGGTAATGATGCTATTCGAAACGAATACTCAAATCGCCTAACACAGTACCTATGAATTTCTCTGGGATTTTACTTTTGAGAAGGAGGGTGAGAAACTGTCGACCTCGTAAACTAAATGGTTTATGGAAATAGCGTAGGTAAAAAGGATGTGCTTCTGACATAATAGCCTTACAGCGATTCCTTTTGCAATAGAAACTGTATTGCAGGCCTATTGTCAGGGCACACGACCGTCCGATAGAAGACGACCGGACGTGGTGGCATGGACTGTAACGACGTTGTGAGAATCCAAAATTGTTTTAATACAAAGTATTCAACCTCTGTATATAAATATATTAAGTAGTGATATCTTGAAATGATAGAAATAAAAGCTAGTGACATTTATGCCAATATTTCAGATATCTGAAAAACAAAACAAATTGAATTTTTCTTTATTCACTTTCCTTGCAGCGGCTTAGTTCGTGCTATTGTATACTTCCAAACTCTGAACTCTGAAGAACGTATTCAGGAAGCCAAATACACAGTAAGAACAGTATCATTGCTTACCAAGAGTAATAGTTGGGAAACATTTATCATATATATATATAATATGAAGATGTCTTTCATTATATTAATATTTGTAATATGTAAGTGCTTAGAATGTGTTAAGATACCTTAATGTTTTAGTAAATATAAACACTTCAGGGAACAGATTGATCAGGAAGTATAAACAGTTTACTTTCATATCTTACAGAAAGAAAGCATATGGAGTAGTATCGGAGGAGCTTTGGGAATGTACATCGGATACTCCTTCCTTATTTTGTTTGAACTTCTTGATATCGTATTTCGCAGTATTAAAAATTTTTTAATTAATCATCGAATGATCCAGCCTGCTCCTAAGACATATCAGTAACTTCTGTTATTTCAAAAGCTTTTGGAAACACGTAATTAGTTTGCTTTTAAATTGTCTGATTTTACAACTATTTTGATCACTGACAATATAAAGAGCGGTCACTCAAAAATAAATGGTCACGGTACATTATATTACACGTTTTATGTATTCTACTCACATTTGTTCTGAGGTATGTAGTTTATAGGCTATCAATTACATTTAATTTCATATGCACTATAATTGCACGTTGTGTATTTTATGTAGTTGCATTTCTACGTCACTCGGGAACTTTTATTCCAAACCAGTGTAATATATCTTTTTGAAAAGTTGCAAAAGACAAGTGGAAGTAATTATTTATCTTGTTGTTAAGTATTCAACTTCTACTAGATTTAAGTTACAACACTTTCAAAATTTTACAAAGGGAAGAAGTTACACTTGGCTAATGTAAACATTCAAAATCTCTTCCAATAATTTGCCATTTTCGCTTTAACGTTTCTAAAGTACCTGACAAATCTTTAGGCTTAAAACATAAATATTTTAAGAGGCTAAATACTCTATACAAAAAATGCTTGAAAATTCTAGTAAGCTCTATGGGTGTTTCTGGTTTGAATATCTTTAACATATAGTAATTCTTAAAGAGCTTACAATGAAAAAAAATACCACATCAATTTGTAAAACTATTTAAGTGTCCAACACTTAATAAACAACTCAGAATATGTTTTCTTTTTCTTTGTTTGAAGGTTAGC
>NW_013665734.1:354932-368465 GCF_000517525.1 Limulus polyphemus | reverse complement strand
AATGGGCTATCTGTACTCTGCCCACCACGGGTATCGAAACCCGGTTTCTAGCGTTGTAAGTTCGCAGACATACGTTGTGCCACTGGGTGCACGTTATTATTCATTCGTTATTGGTTACATTTGTTCTACATGAATATTATTATCTAATGTTGAGAGTTATGTAAATTTAATTAACTTAGAAATGAATACTTAGTAATATTTAATGTTTCATAACGTTATTTAAATGTTAAAACATTAAACTTTGAAACAATATGTTGCACAGACATTTTGTTGTTGGAATTTTAGGTAAACGTGTCTGCCTCATAACCATCAAAAACATATTTTTTATGATCATATGCGACTAAAATCAATCTTAAATTAATCTCAAAGAGGGTATATTTTGAATATTTTGACTTTGTTTCTGGAGTAAATAAAAACGGTCTTTGATCAGCGTAGTATTAGATATAGATGTTCCAGCATCCACCTTCTATAAAATGCATTTGGTTGCCATTATACAAGGTGTGTTAATTATCTTGGACTCATATTTGATCTAAAAGTACATATATTGAAATTGCAGTAATAAGGAATTTAATCAAATATCTAAAAGTATTTGAACTAAAGTAAATGTACAAGATTGAAATTACTGGAGGTGTGTAAGAGTTCTTAACACAAAAACACTTTCTTAGGCCTGACCAAGAAAAAACTAGTTTTTATATATCATGTTTGCTCTGTATAAAATTATTACAACTGAAATGTTTAAGATCAAACAATTAGAAATATGTCAGTAAGTCTATCTGTCTGTAAGTATAATGGTTATATTTTTATGTATATTTTGATATAATGTTTTCGTTGTTTGAGTTACACGAATTTATGTTATCCTGATAAAACCTTTCGGTTTGTTGTTATTAAGCTTTTACCTTGTATTTACATATATATATATACCTTTAGCTAACCAAAGCACTGGAGAAAGTATTGTAAGTTGAAGTTTGAAATATATAAAATATATTTGGAATGTTAAATATTAATAAAATGCATTTTCTGGCAACTGTTTTTTGTGCGAAAAGTGTTGGTTTAACTACTTATATTTACTTGAATATCAAACACTTTACTTACAATTCTTAAAAGTATTTACTCGACAACCTGAAAATATCAACCATGAAAAGCTTTAGATTAATAGAAAAAACTACAAATGAGTTGTGAGGGAAAACAATATATTAGTCTTTGTTAATTGGAATGGACTGTGGATTGAAAAATACATTGGAATACTAGTATTAAGATTCTTCTTAAGAGAAATATGACTAAGATGTACTAAGTCAATAATGTGTGAATTTAATAATAATTTTATCATTGACTGTCCAAATAAATTTACGCCATTGATAACACAATTGTCCAAGATGAACAGTCCATCTTGCATGTAAACATGTGGTGCAGAATAACAGCATCATCATGTAAGGATGTCATGTGGGTAAACAGAGGAACATTAGGTGTGGTAAGGAGATACTTTCCTTCCGAGGCTGTTACAACAATGGCTCAGTATCAGAGCAAAATTAATGAAAATAAGGTAACACCATACCAAGAAAACTATTCAAAATAATGTTTCACAAAAATTGAAATTAGGGTTAAACCCAAGTATCCACTATTAAAACGTATCCCAGATGCCAGGGTTGAAGATTTATGTAATAGCTAGGTTAAAGGCTTAGTTGAAATCAGTTACTTTTATATCTTGAGCCATTATAATTCATTTTATTTCAAAAATGGTTTGTTAACATTAAAGCAAAGAAAGGACTTTTATTGTGAAAAAAATTGGTTTTAAAAAAGGCACATTTGTATTATTATCAAATGCAGACAGGAATAAGAAAAACATATTTTCTTGAATATGTTCTTTCGTCTACACGTGAGCTATATCCAAAGAAATTATAATTTGATGAAACTGTTTGGAAGTAAACATTACCGAAGTGTAAATTACTATCCAGAATACGTTGTTTCCGGAAATTTTCGGCAAAGAATCTCCAAACAACTGCCTCCAATAAAGATAAATCAAAGTTTAAAATTGGCATATAAAGAGAAAATCATTTTTTAAATCTATGTAAAATGATTTAAAGAAGAAAGTAGCTTCTCTATAGTGTTAGTTTATACATTGAAAATGAATAAACGATTTGACATGTTTATTCTTGTTTCATTTTACAATACGTGAAAACAAAGATATGGACGCAAACTACTTGCTGTCCATGAAACATAGAAATGTCAAAAGAATATAATCTCACTTTTACTAAATAACATTACCATGACTTTATACTGAACTATAATTTAAGAGATGTTGTAAGTGTCATTTATAGCATGAGAGTAATTAGCTTTGCATTAGAAAACAATGATAATTACGACTTACTCGTTATCTCCAACGTAGATGAAATGTCAACAGTATTTGATATATATAATATCCTTGAAAGGCTTAAAAATTACATGAACATCTTTATGTTTAAGAAGACGTTTCGGTAGATGTTTATAAATTTTCTTCCTATATGTAAACATTATTGCACGGAAAATCATTTGCTTGCCTATAATTTGTTTTTAATAGATGACCAAAAAAAAAAGATTTCTTAGAAATTTCAGTCTAGATTTTGTTTTAAAACGTCATTTCAGAAAGAGAAAAAATACACATTTACCAACCTATGTATAATCATAATATTATGATGTTTTATTTGCTCTTTAAAAAAAGTTGGGAATATCATTAAAACCCTTGTATATAGCTTATATGGAAATAACATAAACACAACTTTTTCAGAATTCTATCTTATGACTGAAATCATTTTGTTTAAGATGTAAACTCAGTACCGGACTCAACTGTGATCATGAAATAGTGTATTTACATAAACAGTTAACTAATGATTTACCAACGAATATATGAAGGCTAATTTAAAGTAAAACGAATAGACTGTAGCAGATAACGGTGTAACTATATATATATAATAATCATATGGTTCTCTAATGTCTTTTTAGTTTCTGAATGTGAATCAAAAAGTCTCGAACTCGGGTAATTTCTTCCTCCCTTAAACTAAAGAAACAATTTTCCTATATTTAGTCGCTGTGACTGGAATAAAATTTGGATGGTCCTATGCTGGACCTTTACTATAAATAAGAAGAATGGGTATGTCTTTTCCGTTCGCTAAACTTCTGTCGACGGCTGGTTAGCCTTCATCCAAAGCGTACTTTTCCTAAGTTCATTATGTAACCGTAGGAATCTAATAAAACAAGACCGGCCTATATGAATATCTAGAATCACTTCTGCACGTTTTGTGGACTGTTTCCTTGGAGATGATTTCTGGTTACATACCGTTTTATTCGACATGTTTGTACGAAAAATATGACAACTCGCGATTAGTCGAGAAGTGCTCAACGTACACTGTAATACTGTAAAAATATATATATATATAACGTAATGAAGAAATGACTACAACAGTTCAGATAAACAGTGATAATATTCCATGAAAAACATCTGAATTTATTTATTTTTTATTTTGCATGCACACTTACTTTTGAAATAATTGAATATTTTTGATACCGAAACTTTGTACTGACCTTAAATAGATAATAATATTTTGACGTTTTTGACTTGAGAATGTGTTTTGAAATAAGAAAATAACATTTCCAAGTTTATATCACTAATAAAGGATAGAAATTGGGATATCAAACGTTATTACTTTTATATTTTCAAAGAGCTGTTTATACAATGTGATTAGTAGTAGATTTAATCAGATTTGCTATAGAAAGTGAGTTTTTTAACTTTTTTTAGTACTTCAAGCTTATTGAATGAACATGTAAATTTAAAGCAACTGTTGGTTTACTACTGTAAGCACTGTAGGTAATTTAGATGGAAGTCATTTTTTCCGGATTTATAATAAATTTATACGTCATATATTTGGAAAACATTATGTAGTTAGGTATATGTTCTATCAATATGTGTCATCTTTACATACTAGACAATACACAGTAACTAGTCATAGGCGTCTAAAATGAGTAATTATATTACACCACACACATCTATAACTAATGCCCATGCGCAGTTTGACAAGTATTAACATCGTAACTAAGCAAATAGTGTCACTTTATCGCAAATATTACAGAAAAGAAGAACGATCTGTGCTCTTCAAACCAACCAGGTTATCTTTTCACAAGGTTTTCATTCAATACAACTGAATAATTCCCATGATGTATACACTGAAAAAACGTTTTTCCGAATCTGGAATTCTTGGATTAAACACTATATGCCGAGTTGAATCATATAGCCGTAAAACACTTTGGCTTGTTGTTTTCTTGTTATTAGGAACAAAAGCGTTCTTGGACATCTATAACTTAGTTTTTGACTACTGGAAATATCCTGTGACAGTTAGTCTTAAAGTGACCACTTTCGACGATATGTTATTTCCCGCGGTAACCATATGTAATATAAACCCAGTAAGGGTAGATCTTCTTTGTAAAAATCCCTCAGATATTGAATTGCCTCAATACTTGGGAAACGCTTTGTGTTCAAACAAGGTAAGGAAAGTTTAGCATTCGATAACATTTATTCCTTTACTAATGACAAACAAATACACTGACGGATTTTAATTTTATGACTTTACATATGATGTTGTTGAATTCAGGTTTAGTCCAAAATAAGATCTTGTTTTAATTTGTGCTCAACAAGCACATTGGTTTACATTTTAGTATCCAATAACAAACTATTAAGTTCTTTTAACTTGACATGTATGATAAAGAAAATTATTAATGAAAATATACAGATAATCTATCAGAACATATTGTTATTCTACTTATGCCGAACGTGGTGTAATCATGTCAGTATGGAATTGATACAAGTCATGTTATGTTGTACATTCTCAAATCAGTTTTGTTACACCACTTTCCTTGGCTTCAAACAAGGTATTCGGTATTACAAGCTTTCCAATGCTGCACCGAGTGGCGAAGAATACACATGGAAAGCTTATGATACAAATACATTTTCCACTTTATGTACACAAACTAATTGTGGTGAATATTGATGTAACTTGCTGAGTGGAAGAAATTTGGTTTCATTCATATTGTTCAGCATTACAACACAAACTTATATTATGATATAATTAAGATACAACGATATTTAATTTTGCTTTCACTGGTATCACAGGATTCCAGACACACTATCGAAGATCATCTTGTTTTCTTTAATAGTTTTCTGTTGACACGATTTTTGTTTCCACTGAAATGGTGACGATTCAAAAGTTGTAAAGATTTTATTCTAAGCTGTAATATTAAAATACATAATGAACTAGTTTTTGACGTTGTTGTTGTTGTTGTTTTCTAAGTGCAAAACTACAAGTACGGCTAAATGCTAAATGCTAACTTGAACACCGATTTTTGCTTTGAAATTCTGCGAATTTTCCAATGACCCAGCGTGGGATTTATAAATTAATATCCAGTTTTGGAACATTATCTAGGTCTATATATACAGCTATGTAACTGAAAGTACCCCCATACTTAATTAAACACACATGAAAACGTGCTTTAAACTTAATGCAGTTTTTTTTATTTAATATATTATTAATAACATCCCTAATAAATTATACACATTGGTAATAAAGTAAAACATAATTCAGTAGGTGCTGAATCACAGTCAAGAAGAAGTTCAATTAAAATGAGTTTATTAAACCATAATCTAACCAATAAAGTCCTATTCACTTATCGTGGTATTAGCTTGATAGAAAGTTTTGGTCATTTCTCGTGAAAAAAGAAAAGCAGGCATTTATCAAAATGAAAGAGGAAATTCTCATCATACAATACTTCAAAACAACTGTCACATTGGAGAAACATCCAATAAAAATATCACCAAGGGAGTATGAAACTTCTCAATAGCTTGAAATATGAAACATCATATTGGATAACAAATACAATAAATTGATTACCTAAACACAAGGTTGAGTATATATATTACAACAATTTTACAGACGACAATCAGCAAGACACATAACAACCACAGACGATATAAGGTCGCGAGTTGGGTAGTTGCTTGTATCAAACTATATGTTGACGTTATTTGGCATTCAGTACGCAGGGTAATGGCCAGATGTGTAGAGAGATGGGTTTGGTTTGAAGTTTGCGCAAAGCTACACGAGGGCTATCTGCGCTAGCAGTTCCTAATTTAGCAGTGAACGACTAGAGGGAAGGCAGTTAGTCATCACCACCTACCGCCAACTCTCGGGTTACTCTTTTACCAACGAATAGTGGGATTGACCGTCACATTATAACGCCCCCACGGCTGAAAGGGCGAGCATGTTTGGTGAGACAGGGATTCGTACCCGCGAGCCTCAGATTGCGAGTCGAGCGTCTACTAGATAGGGCATGAACGAACAGAAATTTTAACGACATGATAAGGCTCCAAATTCATTTTAGTATAGCTTATTAAATCCTCTTGACTGCAATTTTGAGCTACGTCATCTCTCAGCAGCACATTTAGATCGTCAACAGATAATATTATTCGAAAGAACGCTATACGTCTTTATATCTGAGGCTAAATTTCGCCCTTTTTTAAAGGAGTATAAAAATGAGTAAAGACGCAATATGAATTAACATCCTAGTAATGTTTAGAAGACTTTTACTTAATGCATATCTTATTTCTTGATATAGTAAGACTATTGGCACTTGCTATTATAAACATATATCCGTCCTACCAGTTTCGCACGACCTGTATAACATTCTTTGGTGTTAACAATAAATAGTTAATGTGATAAGTAGATACCTTGTATACGAAACGTTACTCATTTCATTTTTATCTTTGTTGGAACGTTATATTTGTTGATAATTAAAATGTTTTCGAAGACTAAACTGAAAGAAGAAAGAAAAATTGTGATTTATTTTATAGTACACATATCAATTAAACAGAAAAAATAGAATAAAATACACAATATTTTCATTGAAAAACCACACTTTACCCACTGTTATTTTGTATTAAATATAACACTAAAAATGGTTAATTAGTTTGAAATTTTCGATATATTCGTGTTCCAAGACCTCACAGGTTTTTATATTGCTACAGTGTTGCTTCTAGGATTTTTCTCAAGTGGGCCAAATCCCCCATTGACTTCCAGAAAGTGGGCCATCCATGTAATGAAGTAGGTCTGTCAACATCACGAGTCATAAAAGCATAACACGATGAAGTAACTCTTATATGAAGAAACAGTATATTGAATCACTGCAATTTGTTACATTTGTCTATGTACTGAAAATATCTACGCATTCACTTACAAAACTTATATTTTAATCGTCTTCTCTGTGCCCTTTTCCTTTATTTATTTATATTTTTGCCTCGTTTTGATGGAAAAATGTAATAATTTTTTGAAAATGAACCTCATTTTGAATTTCTCCGTACCTTTTGCCCCCCCCCATTTTCAATCATCGATATCCCATAATACCAAGGAAACATCCCGCAAAACCAAATGTCATTATATCGCAGCCAGTCACAATCCTTTGCGCCTGAACTAGTTACTGTCCGGAATTTTACGGTTACGATCACGATCTATCGTTGCCAAATCATTCGTAATACATTTCGGGGGGGGGGGGCGCACACGAAAAATTAAAATGCGTAGTTATATATATTTTATTTTTTTTTGCGTGAACTAGTACGCAGGTAAACGATTATTATGTACTGATGGAAATCAACGTAGCGTAAATACGCAAAGTACGCTTCCTAGAAGCAACACTGTTACTACATGCTTTAGTCAATTTTTACTCTAGAATGAACGAAACAACCGAACAACGTATAAAGTAAGAATGTTAGGGTAAAGAAATTCATTACATATAAAAGTGGCAATAACTTTAATAAATAAATAGAATTATATTCTAAGTAACTAAATACGAAATAAGAATATCATGGAAATTATCAACGTTAATTTGGTAAAACAATTGAGTAATTTATGGGCTTCTCACAACAACCGAACGGCAAGACTTCTTATTTACATTAGCAATACATAACAGTCAACAAGTCATTTGGTTTATTGTTATCTGCCAGTAGCAAATCAGTCAGTTGAAAGTAGTAATACATGTGAAATGGTGTTTATATCATTATAAGATTAAACAACTCAAGTTTTTATGTACCTGACTTTATTTATGCATGTCTGAGTTTGCAGACGTATAGAGGAAATTTCATTCAGTACTAGACTGGAATCACTTTGATTTGGCTAATGAATTCTCTGCTTTTTAGTTTTAATCTGACCCCATTTCCTGTGTAAAATAACATCGAATTAATGTTTTATGTTTGAACTTTACACCCTTTAGTATTATAAGAGTGAAAAATGTCTTTTTTTAACATTGTTGCCAATTTAAAGTTGGTAGGATACGATTGTTCAAAACTTATTAAATATATTCCGAGGTTTGTTTTCAAAGAAGATATATTTCGTTGTTATTTACCTCGATCATGAAATTTTTATAAATAACAAATCATAGAAACAAAAGACGTTTCTTTTGCTCAGTTCAAATTCATTTTGAACCCTATCTTATAATTGCACAGTGTACCATATTTGACACATCTTTTTTTTTGTATGATATTATAATTAAACCACTTAACACACGTATTCTTTTCTTAGCTAAAGAAATATTTGTTCCTGGCGATGTTATTTGAATCGTTATCTACATTCTTGATATCGTTTTACAGTTATTAATTATGGTAAAATTATCTAAATGATGGCTACTTCTTCAGTTGATTACATATTTTTTTGTAAGGCAATTGTTATGATGAATTGACCGAACCAATCTCAATTACATTTGCAGAGAAACTCAGATGAATCTTTGCAAACACAATCTTAAATCGACAAGCAAATGGAAGAATCGTTCGATTTTTGCAGGAATTTGACATTTACTGCATAAAGCCTATACAGAACGAAAAAATGGTTTGATGCCGGGCATTTCACATGTACTTTTGCTTATCGCCCGTATTCCTAGATATGCATGAGAAATGACACACTTAAACTCGCCATCTTCATGAAGCCAACGAAAAAATTCAATGCTAGCCATAGGGACGTTTGTTGGTTTTAAAATAACCCCTGAACACTATATTTAAAAGGTGAGGTATATTTTGTAATAAAAACAAAGTCTAGTATAGTGGGGACTTGCAATGCTCATTTTTTAACACTTCAAGTGAGCATTACAGAATAAAATGGATATGTGCTTATCTTCGGTATAATGGTGGATTGATTTGAATCTATGTAGCACGGGTTAATTCAACTTTATTTAAACATAACTCATTTTGTAGATCCAGAGAGGACATTCATCTGCAACCGATGCTACTGAAGCTCCAGATCATAACAACGGAAATAATACTGATACTGAATACTTGCAGAATTACAATGAAATAATAAGACAGAACTTCACAGCCTGGCTGGCTGAACTTCAGCTTCGTAATGAAACACGTCTACAAGAACTTGGTCATCAACTTGAAACGTTTTTACATCGTTGTATGTTTGGACTTAAAAGCTGTAAGTCTCCTAGGTAGGTGTGAGTCTATTATTTCTCTCTATATAATATCCAACTGTCTGTTTGTCACGCTCTCTATCTCCTGAATGGCTAGTCGTAAAAAACTATATATTAAAATGCTTATTTTCAAGAGTACATTACGGGAAAATTATTCAGTTTTGCTATTCCTAAAATTTCATATCGATATCAACATCAACCTGCAAGCCTTCGTTTGTGCTGAACGATCAATCTGAGAAGGGAAAAAATATTAAGAATAAAAAATGTTTCTCTTTGTGAAGGAATTTCAACAAAATAATGGGACTTCCTTCGTCGACTGATTGAAAGAAATATTTCGAAGATGAGAGCATGTACGGAAAATAGGCATAAAGAGAGGAACTTGTTTGAGTATATATTTGTTGTTGTTGTTGTTCGGTTTATATATATAAATATTTGTATCGTTATATCGATATTATATGCATGCATGATTTATTGTATCATGTCGAATAAATTGACTTGAATGAAGTTGAATATATTCCCTTTGAAACTTTTTATACAAAGGACAACTGTCAAAAAAGCGATCTATTCGGTATCAGTCTTTTCTTGCGCTCAATAAAATGACAAGGAATGATGCCATCCAGCAGAAAAAATCCCCGCGGCTACTTAGCGAACTTGAGCGCTCTATTGTACTGGATGCACCCCCTTGAAGCCAAAACATTTTTTCCAACAGTGCATTACAATCAGTCTCCTTGGCTTGAAAAAAAAAACGCAATCCAATTTTCCTTGCTGAAAAAATACATGGAATGAAAATATACGATTGTAACCAGCACAACAGATAATCATATTGCATACATGCTCTGATCTAATGGATTAGGTTCACTGCGCATTACAAATTTATTCATCATTAGTTTTTGAAAGTTACCATCCAATTATATCAACGGCCATCTGCTAGTATTGTTATAATTAAACAAATAGGGGAACTTGTATTTATAGCATATGAAGTTTAACGTAGTGATAAATGAATACAAAATAGAACAGCGGCCTAAATAAAATGTTTTTAATTGTGTACCGGTTTAACGTTGAATATTATTTATGCTTTTAAATGAATTTTAGACTTCTGAAAATCAAGAATATTCGTTCGTCTTGCATGATAAACTTTCTGTTTATATTAGAATATGTTCTTATTGGAGATGAAAATGTCAAAGGTAAAGAAAAATCTATTAAACACATTTTTTATTTGGCTGTGTATTAAACAAGTGACGCCATTCACGGAAATCGATGTAATATCGCAGTCTTATTACTTAAAGTGTAGCATTTTAACTTGGTGCAACATTAAGTTAAGCAATTTGTAAAGTTTACTAGTATGAATCTTGTTAATCTATTAAGTTTTCATTACTTTAATTGTATCCTAACATTGTATGCCTATGTTTTAGAGATTTTATAGTGAAACCAACAACCACACAAGGAAATTGCTTTGTTATTAATTCTAAATATAACCAACAAAAATCATCGAAACGAGTCTCTCAAACTGATCCACATTATGGTGAGTAAAGTTTCTATTATTGTTATTTATTATCTATGCTAATGAATGAGTTTATTAAGAAATATGCTTTTATAAGTCTGTGAACCTACACAGTATGTTTAAAGAATACTCATCACACACACACACATATATATATACCTCTTCTGCTGTGCCCTATCAACAGAGTATTCCATAAACTACTAAAAAGCAAATAGTAAAATATTTCATGTATCTTACATTAAAATCTTATTGTTAAAAGTTCTTCAATATTCAAAGTCAATCGTTTAATTTTTAGTAAAGAAAACATTATAAAACATATACGAAATAAACATCCATAAATTTCATTTGCTTTTTATGTCGACTTTCAAAGTTAGATGAGTTATACACCGTAAATTTTGCTACCAAAGAAGTAAACGTATTTTAAATTTTGCGTTTTATCCAAAGTAAAATAGTTTTATTTTCCCAGCAATAACTCTTTAACTACGAACGGTACGTTCTTTCATCATTGAGCACAGTATAACGTTTCATTAATAATAAGATTTCCAGTTACTATTTTACATCTAGTACGTAATATTTTAGTTAAAAGCAAACTGCTTTACTCTTTTTAACTTTAACTTCCGTTAAAAGAATATTATTGCAAATCCCCCTATTTAAAAGTTGTTCAAAACGTACATTTAAGATGAGATAAAAGATATACCGTATCCGTTGCTATTATATTTTGTACGTTTTTTGATATCAATACACAAAACACACACACAAAGTCGTAGCAGGAATTTTGGTTTAATATCTTTCAAGTCTCAAAAGGGTCTTTGGGGCTTCAAAGACAACCCGGGAGGTTCAAAACTTTTATTTTTCTTCATCCTTATCACTAATATAAATAAAAACGTACATAATTGATATGTTATTCGAATTCAAGGCGCACATGGTCAATAACGGATTTTGTAAATCACTTACACTAAACTTTAGTTTCTTAGTATTTGAATCCTGTATCACTACTAATGTTGCCTCCCCATGATGTTAGGTTTTTTTTAATTGGTAGATGCTATTCCATATGGTAAGAGAATATGCCCAATTTTTTCATAAAATACTGATTACAAGTTATAACTTATAAAGTTAAGCATTAGTATTTCAGTGTATAATTCTAAAGGTGAATTATTAAAAATTAATAATACTCAATGACCCCCCTTCCCAATGGCACAGCGGACTTACAACGCTAGAATCCGAGCTTCGATACTCGTAGTGGGCAGAGCACAGATAGCCCATTGTGCAGCTTTGTTCTTAATTACAAACAAACAAACATACTCAATGTAAACATGTAAAGATATTAATATAATAGATGCCATTTTCTAACTTACAGTAGCTTTACTTTACGCCAAGTTGGTCGAAGTGAATAAAATTTAAAAATGAACTTAAGCCTAGTAAAATAACCATAAATTGATCTCAAATTATTTGAGAGTTGACCATAATTCTATAAAAACTTGTAGTAGCATAAAAATAAAAACATTGAATGACATTTTGGGAATTCTTACGTTTGATTTACAGGATTAATTTTGACTTTGAATATTGAACCTGACCAATATTTGCCATTTATTGAAGAACGCGGTGCTCTCATTCTAATTCATTCTACGACAACAGTTGGTTCCATAAGTAAAGATTCGATCTACTTGAAACCTGGAGAGGCAACATATATAGGTTTACAACAGGTAAGATGTTATTTTACCTGTACAACTTACAAAAATAAGCCTAATTTTTGACAAATGAGCTTTGCGTAAACGAAGCATTGTGTGATTAAATGAAATTCATATAGAATTTCGAATGATTGTGTATTATTTATACAACCAAATATTAATCGTATCTCTTTGTGAAGTAGTATTGTATGTTTGTTTGTTTTGAGTTTCGCGCAAAGCTACACGAGGGATATCTGTGTTAGCCTTCCCTAATTTAGCAGTGTAAGACTAGAAGGAAGGCAGCTAGTCATCACCACCCACCGTCAACTCTTGGGCTACTCTTTTACCAACGAATAGTGGGATTGACCATCACAAAAATAACGCCCCCACGGCTGAAAGGGCGAGCATGTTTGGTGGGATGGGGATTAGAATCCGCGACCCTCAGATTGCGAGTCGAGCGCCCTAACCACCTGGCTGTGAAGTAGTATTAATCATCATTTATAAATAGTAGTTTATAAATAGTAAAACGTCATATAAGAGTATCTCTAAATGTTATTTAAGATTTTATACTGAATATTTTATTAAGATTTTATACTTACAGCAGTGGATATACTACCGTCTATAAGAAATAAAGTCTATTCGACTCTCTCACTCATAAGACAAAATTATTCTTATGATTAAGTGCAGGCAGTGATGGTTCGTAGAAGTGTATCAATAAAAGACAACGAAATAATTTCGTATAGGCAGACCGAATGAAAAAATTTAAATGTTAAGAATCTCAAACATATTATGACGCTAACTGTGATCCTGTGGTTAAATATATATATAATACTGTATTAAAATTTTAAATACCATCTCATAGCTGACATTACAAGTCAACTCTGTTTTTATAGA